>NC_067158.1:56658410-56958410 GCF_903995435.1 Acomys russatus
TCTGGTGCCTCACATTTGACCATGTCCCCTGGAGGGGGAGACCTGGTGGCACTCAGAGGAAGGACAGCAGGTTACCAAGAAGAGACTTGATACCCTATGAGCATATACAGGGGGAGGTAATCCCCCTCAGGAACAGTCATAGGGGAGGGGAATAATGGGACAATGGGGGGGAGGGAAGAATGGGAGGATGCAAGGGATGGGATAAACATTGAGATGTAACAAGAATAAATTAATAAAAAAAAAAAAGAGCCAGAAAAAAAAATAGACTGTGACCTAGGATAGGTAAGCCAAATAAACGCTTTCCTCCATTAAAAAAAAAAAAAAAAAAAAAAGGAAATGTCAATAGTATGAGCTAAAATGTGCTTTACATAAACAACTACATAAATGTAGTTTCTGTCTACATTTTCCCATATGTTTCTGTTTTCATAAGGCAGGAACGTGGCTGGCTGTACTAATGGGTCTGTGTTGGTTCTTCTTTATGTTAACAAGAAATAGAAAGAGAAAATGTTCTGCACTGAAGTAAATGATGCTTCCTCTAGCCCCGCCCAGAGGAACCCTGGGCCATCACTATGAGTTCTGAGACACCAGACTGGGCAAGCACGAAGGCACTGACTTAAAAACAATACAACAACAGCAACAACAACACCACCCTCACCTTTATCAATTACATCTTGACAATTAAATTATTTCAATATTTTTGTAGCTTCAAGGTGTAACGTTTCCTGAGTGCTGAGTAGATTCGATGGATGTAAGAATGATAAGTTCTGGACCACCTTCAGCACTTTAGCTAATGCCACTTGAGAGGACGGTCCTGACAGCCAGGGAGAGCCACTTTTCACAGCACTTGAAAGATGCCTATTTCCCTGTCAGTGAGCTGAAGACATCACTAAAGGATACTTCCATAACTAATAGCTGTTTTCACAGAGAAAAATCATACCTAACAAGATGGCATTTTCCACATAGAAAATCATGCCTAATAAACAGTATCTCTTTGCAGCTGTTTCTCCTAACAGATTATTTTATTAAAGGTCTGAAAATATACTTATTATAGAAATGACAAGCATGAGCTACTATGAATCCTGCACAATCATCCTTTTTATGTTTATGTGTCACAAGCAGCAAAATGCCAAAAAGGAACATCAAGGAAAACTTAAAATTTATGATTTATGGTGAATGATAACATTTTTAAAGATATCTTTATTCATCCTACAAATTCAGATACTTCAATAATTTGTGGCCATGTAAGCATATACTTTCACCTCTTTTCTGTTTTCAAGGCATTTTAAAGAGTATTTAAATACTGGTTCTGCCAACTTTCAATACTTTATTCATTCCTGGTAGCCTGGTACTTTCTTACTGTGTCCTCATTGTCCTCAACCATGTCCTCTCTAACAGATTTATCAGGTGTGAAAATCAAATTGCTTTCAGATGTATTTTCCTCCTCATTCTGTTTTGATCTATTGGAATTTACCTTTAGGGCATATCCTGCACTAAATCATTCCAAGAATTTCTTAACTAATTAAAAAAAAAGTCCTTGCCAGTGTGCCAGTGACTTATTAGATACATAGCTAGGCATTTTGGTAGGCATTTAGTATTTTAACACCTATAGATATTTAAGCCATATGTCCTAGTGTTGCAGTAAAGATAAATAACCTTCACAGAGATAACAGCTTATAATTTTCTTAAAGTTAGTCTTCCTTGTGACTAATGTCACATATGTTTCATACTATGGAGATTTATTACAGAACATACACAAACACAGTTGATGAAAAGTGGCTCAGTGGATAAAGTGGTTACTGTTTAAACATGCGTTCCTGAGTTTGAATCCCAAGCACCCATGTGAAAGCTTGGTGTTGTGCCTATAACCTCAGCACGGGGGAAAGGGCAGAGTGAGGAAGGTCATAGAGACTGATGATCAGTTAGTGTTTGAAGAACAGTAAAATGCTAGTTCAATGAGGAACACTCTGAAAAACAAAGGTGAGGAAAACAGGAAGCACCAGACATTCACCTCTGACAGCCATATACATATGTATGAGTGAGAATACTCAAATCCACACAGCTATATAAGTATACACACAAACACACACACACACACATACACACACCACAACACATACACACTGCACAGCTCAACACAAACACACACACACAGCACACACACGTAACTCTGAGTTAATCTCTATTACTATCTATGTGAACTTGATTTATATTTTTAGAACGTGTTTTCTTTGTGTGTGTGTGTGGTGTGGGTGCGCGCGTGCACTATATTTCTGTGACTGTTGTTTTTATTTCCTCAGATGAGGGGATGAGATGAGAGCCATTCCCAAGCTTTTCTAGATTTTTTCTGAACTCTGGCTGGCTGGTTCAACTCACTTAGTTGCTCTGGCCCCAAATCTTCTCCAGGCTGACTGATTCAATATGACTGCCCTCAGGTTCTGACTGAACTATTCTGCTTGACTGAGTAACTCTAGCAATCTTTTTAAATATTTTGGCTCCTTATTCTTTGGCTCATTCTGTCTTCACCTGTTTCCAGCTTGTCTCTGCCACCTGTCTCTATGTATCTGTCCTAGCAAAAAATAATTCTCAGTAAAAACCATAAAGTTCATTTTTTGTGGTGGCCAAACTGTCCTGGATATGAGTGATGCACTCCCTGACACTCTACTGGAGGGAAAAAGGATTTTTTCTTTGCCAGAAGGTATCAATAGACCTTAGTTTCTTAATACTTTAGACATTATGTGATATTGATGCTAAAACAGTGAGTTTGCAGTTTGCAGTATAAAATGAGAAAAGTTTATTGTGACACTGTGATACATAACATACTTGTTGAGACAGATATACTGTTGTGGTAGAAAACAAAACAAAACAAAAGAAAGAGATTATGAAAGATTACTACCAACTTGATTGACCAAACAATGTTTGTATTTCTACAGGGAGAGACAGCTTCGGTTCCATTTTCTGATCCTCTTCCATCAGGGGTCATAACTACACCATCTTCCAACCTCTCATATAATTTGAGCCCTGATGAGATGCCAATACTCTGAGTAGAGGGCTCCCACAATGCCAAAGATGAACTTATTTCCTTAGGGCATGATGCCTGTCTTACTTAATTTTTATTACTCCATTAAGACACCATAACCAAAAAAACTTATTTAAGGCAGGGTTATTTGAGGCTTACAGCTACAGAGGTATTAGAATCCATCATCGTTGTGGTTGGGTGAATCGCAGCAGGCACTTAGGCTTATCACTGGAGCAGCTGTGAGCTCAAATCCTGATTCACAAATAGGAAGCAGGAAGCACACTGGACATCATTTGAAGCCTCAATCCTTATTGTAATGACAGACATCCTCCAATAAGACCACACCTCCTAATCCTTCCCAAATAGTTCCATCAACTCAGGACCAAAAATTTAAAGGTATTATCATAACTTTCACAATGCCATGATACTTGTTCCTAAAATGAAGCCACTTATGGGATGCCACATGTTTATTATGTGCAGGCCTCCGCTGATGAGCCTACCCACTCATCTTTTGATGTTGCTCACTTCATGGTGTATCTTGACCAGACAGGTAAGAAAGATTAGAGATGTTCTTTATCAGTTTTGTAATATATTTTTTTTTTTTAACCAGGGGATCACAGAGTTTAACCTCTTTTCTCATGGCATTATAAGGAAGCTGTCTTCTGCTTCCTAGCAAAAGATATAGTGCTGGGGAAGAAAAGTGGTATAAAAATTGTGTTTGTATTTTTAAATGAATATTTCCCCTTTCTTTCACTCTGAATTTAATTGTATTGTAATAGAACTGAAAGAAAAATGACCGACTATGTAGATCTTTTCATTGTCATAGGTGAGATTGATGTCAATCATACATTGTAATTTTAAATATATACTCAGCTGTTTTCATCTCAGTAAACATGACATTTTTAATCTTATAATGTACTGTCCTGTAATATAGACCCTGATGAATTTTAACTGAGGATATTTCTTTTTTAGCCTCCCCTGTGCTGGGATCATGGTTGGAAGCTATCATTTCCAGCACCATGGCATGGTTATGAAAGCCTAAGTTTAAGAGTCCAAACACTTGTATTGTCCTTGGCTGGTGCCTTAGTTTGAGTGGGACCCCTGGGCCCAAATCTGCCTATCATAATGTTCTACTTGTACGTTTCTAGGACCCTCTGGATCCTTCTACTTTGCTATTCTCCCATGCTTCTCTCATCTAGAGTCCCAATAGGATGTCCTCCCCTCTGTCCCAGATTCCTGGTATGTGAAGGCTTTCATGGGACATGCCTCTTGGGCTAGTATGCAGATATAAGTGAGTATATACCATTTGAGTCTTTCTGCTTCTGGGTTAACTCACTCATTATGATCATTTCTACCCAGATCTAGCCAACGGTCAGAACATTCTCCACAGTTGAGTGGAGAGTGGGATATGACTTTCTCACGTACTCTGGTGCCTCACATTGACCATGTCCCCTGGAGGGGGAGACCTGGTGGCACTCAGAGGAAGGACAGCAGGCTACCAAGAAGAGACTTGATACCCTATGAGCATATACAGGGGGAGGAGGTCCCCCTCAGTCACAGTCTTAGGGGAAGGGAGTAAGGGGAAAATGGGAGGGAGGAATAGGAGGATACAAGGGATGGGATAACAATTGAGATGTAATATGAATAAATTAATAAAAATATTTTTTAGAAAGATGATTTTTAGGTCTAGATAGATGTATTAAGTTGATAATGATGAGATATGATAGATATTGATTTACATTCAGAATTTTAGTCTCACCAGGATAGAAAATATGTTTTCTTCAGGCTGCTAAATACAAATAGCCAAAGCACTAAGAATATAACATTTATATAATTCCTGATTGTATCATGGTTCTTGGTATATATAGTTTATTGTATATGTATGTAATAATATATATATAATATTTAATTAAAAAGTTCTTCTGAAAAAAAGAAAATAATATTCATTTAAAAAGCATAGATGCTGGTTCCAGATTGATTTTTAAAAGGCCGCCAAAAGAGGGTTTGGTACCATACAGTTTATTCTTAGAGAGTAAGAAGATGAAAAATATCCCTTTATTATATTAGCAGAAAATAAAATAGTTCAAGTTGTTAAATTTATTTGAATAGATACAGTTTTTAGTGTAAAGATATATGTTTACTGTCCAGTGGCTTCATTCATTAGTTTTTCTCATTTATGTAGAGAGATGGCTCACTTAATAGTAAAGACTTTAAGATTGTTGGCTTGTGAATGTTTCCAGTGAATGAGGTACTCTCAAAATTATATAGATTGATATGTAGATGTGTGTTCTGGCTTCAGTTGTGTGGTGAACACATGTTTCCTAGCTGGTAGTGACTATAATGTCTTTAGGACATGGAGGTCTTGCTAGGGGAAATAAGTCAGTATGATAAACACTGAAAAATTCAGGGTAGTCTCTCGTTTCTGACACCGCCTCCTGTTACACCACCAGGGGGTTGGTCACCACTACATCAGTGACACCACACATTTTGTATTCTGTAACCCCCATAATATGATGGGTTGATGTCCCTCTGAAATTATGAAACAAAATAAAGTATCCCTCTCTTCGATGTTTTGTCACTTATTATAGTAACTCAAAAATGTAACTGAAAAGAGAAGATAAAAACATAACTCAATTTATCTTAAAAAAAAAAAAAAAACCCTGAACTTATAGCAGAATGGCTTTTAAGTTCTCCAATGGGGACCTGAATCCCGGCGGTCCCTTCTGGATGGGGTATGTCTTCTGTTGCTTCCTTGACCTCTCATCAGCTCTACCTGATGTACTTGGTTCTATAACATACTCGACCACTGTCAGGATTGCAGTTAGAAACCCTGATCAAGTTTTTGGTTCCTATTTTAGTGTTAAAGGTTTCTGATTTTGTGAATCTTTCATTTCTTCTTATTTTGTGATACAGACACATCCAGAGATCTTATTCCATGTAGCATCATTATAAGATAACCACTGTGAGCAGAAGTTTTTATCAACAAGATTTCAAAGAAGCTCTATTTTACCACATATGGTCTTTGTCTATACCAATGTTTAATGTCTAAGCAGTATAGACATTGTTCTGCAAACAGTATTTATTTATATAAACTTTACCAAAGAAATAAGAACAGAATTTGTTATTCTGATTAAGACAAGAGAGGAAAAATAGCCTATTTCCTCCAAGAAGGTGAAGAAGAAAATAACTCTCTTGTACTTGTTTCCATATCAAAGTTTATACCATCGTGGAAGACAGACTTAGGTAAAACGCAAGAACATGACTAATACGATTGGATAGCACTACTGCTGAAATTTTACATAGATTATCTGATTAGTAATTATTGTTAATTAATTGTGATAATATTATATAAGAAGTCATTATATATTGATATGATATGATATATTATATATAATATAGGTGCAGGGATGACTTCTAATACAACTGGGTATAGTTGCTTTCTACAATACATTGGAATATTTCATTAAAATTTAATCATATTCATTTTAAAGCCCAATCACTATCATTCAAACAGTGTTGTAGTTACTATGTGGAACAATCACTTTTTTTCTCTTTCGCACTGTCATTAATTAAGAAGCAAAGAAAACTTTTATCTGTTCTTCACCAATTCCTCTGTCCAGTTGCAGGCAGACTTGAGACAGACACACAAAAGAATGAATTTCACATTAAAGACTGAACCCACAGCTGTGAATGCTGTACTTGAGTTTTCTTCAGTTGTATTAATCATCATTTGTGGGTAGAGACAGATAGATGCTAACTCCAGGCACTTTGCCAGCAGAGTTATGGAGCTCTAAGATGCATGTCGGAGTGAACGACCTTCCTAGAATTCACGTACTCTGTAGACATCAGTCTATGGTAAAATGGAAAGCTGCTGTTTGACTCAAATCCATTTCCAGGTTTTCAGCGTCTACTTGTGTTTAATTTATTATCTTAGTGTGAATGTGAACGCAGCCTGCTTTGAATCTTGGGTGGTTTTGCTTATGTTAGCAGTGCTGCCATCAATATCAAATTGCAAGACTTGTTTCTACTCATAAATTTGTGTTTATAAATATGTTGTTTGTAAGAAAGTCAGTGAAGCATCCTCTCAGACATAACTTATACTTGCGTCTCAGACAACTTATTTGTAATATGTTGTTACGTGTGAATGGAAAGTGTAAGGCTTTTCATTAAAAAAAAATATATATATATATTGTGTCTTCAGGTATTTCTGCAAACAATATCTTAATTAAAAATGCATAGTGGGTAGGACAGGTAATCCTTGGGGCTTTTGTTAATCGTAATGTTTGGCTAATTAGCATAATTTTGTTTTCACTAGAGTAGCCAATCAGAAGAATTCCATTATCCTATCATTTTGTTGGTATTCTGTATCAGTCATTATCAACTCATTAGCATTCTTGATCCCACGAGTGTCAGAAAAATCTTTGAAAAACATGAGCTCATTGGAATGATTTTTCTGATTCTGAAATTTACTCTCCATGACACTATTTGTAATGGAGTTTATTCCTTTATTAAACAAATAAGGATCTAGTTTGAAGTATTATTTTTGACCATTTACATATTTGGGTTCTTAAGTCTTCATATAAATTAAATGATAAATTTGAAAAATAGCATAAATTAAATGGGAGAAAAATGTTTGATAATGAATACATTCTATATTCTTTTTAATGAGTTGTTTATGTACTTTACATCACAATCACATTTTCCTCTCACTCCCCTCTTCCTAGTCCACCCCTCCCACCCCTTCTCCCCATCTCTTCAGAAAAGTGGAGGCCTCTCCTAGTTCAGCCTGCCTTGGCACATATCAAGAGTCAGTAGGAATAGGTTCCTTTTCTCTTGAGACTAGAAACGGCATGCCAGTCAGGAGAAAGGGATCCAGAGGCAGTCACTGCAGTCAGAGGCAGTCCCACTCCCTCTTTATCAATCCCACATGGAAACCCTGCTGCACCTCTGTCACATGTGAGCAGAGGACCCAGGTCTCTTGCATGCAGCTCTCTGGTCCGCAGTTCAGTCTCCATGAGTCCCATTAGTCCCTCTTTTAAAAATTAGAATATTAATTATAACACATTAATATTAGAAGTACATAAGGGACTTTCAGTAAGAAGAAAATAGCAGTATCTACAGATATACACTCTGTCAAGATGTGGGTCCAGAACATTAATGTTTAATGAATTAATTATAAATTAATTATAAACTATTATAAATAGTTGTGTATATTTTTTAATGCTCACTGTAGCCAGTTAATATTTTTTTCTCTTTTCTTTGAATACCCATTTATATTATAAACCCAATTTATTCTTTTTTTTCCTCCAGCAAAATGATAGAAAGCAAAGATACAACTAAAGTTCAAATATCAGTTTTTCACTGGCCAGAGGTTTCTAGTCACAAGGTGACATTTAGGTTTTAAGAACATCTTCTAGAGAAGAATTAATTAGTCATTCTGTGGGGTTGGGTATGACTAGGTTGGATGAAAGTTTTAAGTTCTCATGAAAACACACAAGGCATATAAAATACACCTTAGGAAGACTGATTAAATACACAAGTCTCAGAAAATGACTAGAAATGATTCAATCAAATAATTAGCTTTGTTGAATATAAAACGAACATACAATACCAGCAGGGCTTCTGTATCACACAGTCATTGTCTGAATTGGTAACAAAAAATGCCTTCCCAAACTATGAATTATTAACCATGAGGTTAAAAACTTTTTCTTCATTGAAAATTGTAAAATGACCATGAAAGTAAATGAAGAAGACATATGAAAAAATAAAATTACTCATGAAGTTGTGTTATTTATAAAGTTACACACACACAATGCAGATATTATGTGAATGATCAGAGAAAATACTTGCAAGATGTATGAGAGAAACAAATCTCCAATAATCTTATGCAAAATTTGTCAATATGATTAATCATTAGGAATTTGAAAGTGAAAGGCATAACATGACATAATCAGACTTAGAATGGTTATAATAAATGTTACAACACAGACACACAGACACACACACACACACACACACACACACACACAGAGAGAGAGAGAGAGAGAGAGAGAGAGAGAGAGAGAGAGAGAGAGAGAGAGTCTTATACCTGTTGTAAGTTACCGGAGTTAATTAAAAAGAGAAAATGGAGTTTTGATAAGAACTAAAAAATAAAGCTTTCACGTTATTTACTAAGTCTACGACTGGCTACCTATCTAAAGGAAAGAATCCCATTTAAATGGTATCTGTACTTACGTATTTATTGAAGTATTGTTCACAGTAGTCAAGATACAGACTAAAATGAAGTATCAATTGGTGTGTGAGTAGTTGAAGAAAATAAATGCATAGATTATAAAACATAACTTAGTTATTCATAAACATGAAATCCAGACAATTATGGTAACATTGGTTAGTTGTTGGACAATATATTAAATGAAATAACCCAAGCATAAGATAACAAATGCCATATGTTCTATTCTTGTTTATATTTGTAAGCAATAAATGTCTATTTTGTAGATGCTGGGAATAAAATAGTGCTCTTCAGGTATTATAAATGCCAAGGAAAGAGCGACAGAGAGGTCAGATAATTCTCACAAAATAATAGTTAAATAAGAATATGAATAAGTTTGAGTCTGTCAGACATGATAAAGTGTTCACAGTTTATCCAACTTAAATATTTAGAAGATAAGAATATTAATTACATTGTTGTGATCCATCATTAGGTCTGTACATGTGTTCCATTTTCTCCACAGCCCAGAAATGTGTCAATAATGTCTCTCAATTTCCAAAAGACATGGCTGTGTTAAAAAATAAGACTAAGCTACTAAATTGCTCTTTCGTATTTGTCTTGTTAAATTTGAGCCTAGCCATGTTTATGAGTCCAGACAGATAGACATACAATATCTGTCTAAAATTTGGGAGAAGGAGGTTTGCTAGTTTAAAATAAAATGATTTTTTTTTTTTTTTTTTTTTTTTGTGCTTAGGTATACAGCTAGACTGTAAGTAAAGCAATGGGTGTGGGGGGTGATAAATACTGTACAGACAGTTTATGCTGAACTTAGTTAGATGCGGCATCTTGCAAAAGCCTATCAGTCAAGTGTAGTGGCAAATATTAGGAAGTGGGGAGCAGACATGTCTTATTTGCATTTTTGATACAACCATCACCTCAGAAATTTCCTCAACATTGAACAGTATAAATCCTCACTGGCACAAGTTACGCAACCTGATGACTCGTGCTTTTATTTCTGAAATGCAAAAGGATATATGTACATACTGGAAAATGACTAGCACCTCAGTAAAATGAGTTCACTAATAGTTTGTATTCTATGTAGTAAAACAAATTTTGGAATTGTTTTAAAGAATTATATTATTTATAGATATGAGGATTTTAGTAAAGCACAGATATTAGAATACAGTTAAATATCGAATATTAAGTTTAACTCCGTTGAAAGAAAGATTACCTACAAGAAATAGAAGGAGTAATTTATTTTCTTTATTGAAAATAGATCATTTTCTCATATAATACACCTGGACTACAGTTTCCCATGACTCCACACCTCCAAGCTATGTGGCACCTCAGCCACCTGGGTACCGAGTCAAAGGCAAGGGACTGAGGGTTTAAGACACAATAAAACAGCGGGTCCTTCATGCTAAGAGAGTAGCAGCAGCAGCAGCAGCAGCAGCAGCAGCAGCAGCGGCGGCGGCTTTTATTCAGTATCCAAAAAGCCTTTTTATAGGCAGCAAAGCAGGAATGCCAGTCACAGGTGAAATCCCTCAAAAGGTGATTGCGCACTTGAGGAAAAGTCCCAAGGCAGGGAGGGGTGCGTTCTCAGAGCGGTAAACATGACTAGCTGACCAGCATAAGCACCGACACAGAAGCTGCTAAAAACAGGACGTGCAACAGCAAGACAGACAAGCAGGCAGCCCAGTCGGGCCTGGTTCCCACAAAGCTATGCCACCATTAGTCTCCCCTGGGTCTACTCCTTTTTTTTTTCCATTCAGAAAACAGCAGGCCTCCAAGAGACAACAACAAAACACTATCAAACAAAATACAATAAGACAAGGCAAAAGCCCACACACTGAAACTGGATGAGGCAACCTAACAGGAGAGAAAAAGTGTCCCAAGAGCAGGCAAAAGAGTCAGAGACACACCTGCAAAACACCAAGTTGACAGCAACAGCATATACACAGAGGGCCTTCTGCAAGCCCATGCAGGCCCCATGATTGATGTTTCATTCTCTCTGAGACCACGTGACCCTGTTTAGTTAATTCATTGGGTTGTGTTCTCATGGCGTTCTCCATCCCCTGTGCCTCCTACGATCTTTTCTCTTCTTCTTTCGCAGTACTCCCTGATCTCCAAGTGGAGAGACACAATGGAGACCTCCAGTTTAGACTCTCCTCACAATATCTGGATTGTAAGTCTCTGCTTCTTCTCCCAGCTGATGGCAGAGGAATCCTGTAACATAAGGACAGCATGACAAGGCATCAATTTATGAATATAACTATCTTTAGGAACCATTTTTTAAAAAAATTTATTTACTAATTTATTATGTATACAGTGTTCTGCTTGCACGTATGCCTGCACACCAGAAGAGGTCATCAGGTCTCATTTTTTAGATGTTAGTGAGCCACCATGTGGTTCC
This sequence comes from Acomys russatus, assembly GCF_903995435.1. Classification (NCBI taxonomy): domain Eukaryota; kingdom Metazoa; phylum Chordata; class Mammalia; order Rodentia; family Muridae; genus Acomys; species Acomys russatus. The sequence goes on from NC_067158.1 coordinate 56,670,048, forward strand.
TGGGAATTGAACTCACGACCTTCAGAAGAATAGTCAGTGCTCTTAAGCTCTGAGCCATCTCTCCAGCCCCTGTTTTATTTTATTTTTTTTAAGACAAGTTGTGTTTGGTTCCACCCTAGATCTCTGGTCAATCCAGTCTTTGGCTGTGGCCAATCAAGCAGGGTTGGGCATGGATTTACTCTTGTGGAGTGGGCTTCCAAGTTAAATCACACATTGTTTGGACATTCCCACAAATTCTGAGCCAACATTGTCCCAATACATCTTGCAGGCAGGGCAGAGTGTTGGCCAAAGGTTTTGAGGCTGGGTTGGTGTCCATGTCTCTCTCCCAGTAGCCTCCAGAGTAGCTTCCCACACCAAAGAGACAGAACTCAGGGGTGAAGGCCCCATGAAGGCACCAGTGCGACCTCTACACATTCAATGAGCTGTGGGGATTCAATGGGCTGTGGGGATGCTTTGTCCTCAATTAGGCCAGACTGTAAGTTTCTGAGAACAACCCTCTGTCCTCCTATCAGGGTTATCCATGGGCCCAATTGGCCTAAAACTCAACCAAATGTAAACTGGTACAGCTAATTGAAGCTCGGGTATAAGTGATTGCCAGTTCAAGCTCTTTATCCTCCATTATTAGGAGTCTTCACTATGGTCACCCTCATGGATTCTTGGAAGCTTCCACTGTGTTAGCTTTTCTCATTGCCCCACACATGTCTCCATTTTAACCTACTTTATCGTACTTTCTCCCTCCTTTCCTCTCCTCCACCTGGTCCTTTCCACTCCCATCCCTGACAACCCCCAGTCTGCCCACAAATTCTATCCTATTTCCCTGACCTGGGGATGTCCATATGTGCCCACTAAAGCGTTCTTCTTCACCTAACTGTTCTGGGTCTACAGATTGAAGCTGGATTATTCTTTACTTAACAGCTAATGTCCACTTATAAGTGAGCACACACCATATTTGTCTTTCTGGATCTGTGTTACTTTACTTAGGAGAACTGTTTTTCGAGTTCCATTCATTTACTTGCAAACATCATAATGTCTTTTTAAAAAAATCTGAGTATTACTTCATTGTATAAATGTACCACATTTTTAATCCATTCTTTGGTTGAGGGACATCTAGGTGTTTTCAGTTTTTGGATATTATGAATAAAGCCACAATGAAGATAATTATGCAAGTATCCTTATAGTATGGTGGAGCATCCTCTGGTTATATGCCCAAGAGATGTATAGCTGGGATTTAAGGTACAGAGATACCCAAATTTCTGAGAAATTGCCTTATTTATTTCCAAAGTGGTTGTACGAGCTCACACTCATACCAGCAATGGAGGATTGGTTCCCTTGATCCACATCCTCACAAGCATGATCTGTCATTTGTGTTTTTGATCTTAGCCATTATGAGAGGTGTAAGATGAAATCTCAAAATGTTTTTGATCTCCATTTCCTTGATGGGAGAGGATGTCGAGCATTTAATTTAATTGTTTATCTTTCTGCCTGGACTATTGGTGTTTCGTTCTGAACATCATCTCCTGAAACAATGTGTTCAGTGTTATTCCCCATTTTCTATTCTATCAAGCTCAACGTTTCTGGTCTTATGTTGAGGTCACTAATACACTTGAACTTGTTCAGGGTGATAAATATGTATCTACTTGCATTTTTATACATGCAGAAATTGAGTTTGACCAGTACCAATTAATGAAGATGCTGTCATTTATATTTCTGTCCAGTTGACCAAAGATCAGGTGTCAGTAGGTGTGTGGGATTATATCTGAGTCTTCGATTTATTTCTATTAGTTAATATCTTTGTTTTATGTCAATATTATGTGTTTTTATTACATAGCACTGTACTACAATTCGAAGTCAGGGATGGTGATACATCTAGCAGATATTTTATTGTTCAGGATTGTCTTTACTCCCCCTAGATTTTTGTTTTGTTTTTCCTTATGAAGTTGCTAATTTTTCATTTAATATCTGTATAGAATTTTGGTGGAGATTGCATTGAATGCATAGATTGGTTTTGGTAGGATGTCCAGTTCAACTATACTAATCCTACTGATTCATGAGCACGGGAGATATTTCCATCTTCTGACATATTCCTCAATATTTTCTTCAATGACGTAGAGTTATTTTTATAATTGTCTTCCCTTGCTTGGTTATAGTTATCCCATAAGATTTTATATTATTTGAGTCCATTATGAATAGTATTGTTTCCCTTATTTCTGTCTCAGCCCATTTGTCATTAATGCCCAAACCACAAAGGACTCAACAAAAGAAAATTACAAACCAAATTCCCTTATAAACATAGATGCAAAAATACTCAATAAAATATTCACACATTAAATCCATGAAAACATCAAAAACATCATCACCATAATCAAGGAGGCCTCATCTCAGAGTTGCAGGGATTGTTTAATATATGGAAGATAAGTAAATGTAACCTAACATATAAACAAACTGAAAGAGAAAAAATTTTTCATCTTATTATTTGCAGAAAAGGCCTTTGACAAACTCCAACACCTCTTTATGACAAAAGCCCTGGAGAAATTAGGTATATAAGAGACATATCTAAACACAATAAAGGCAATTTACAGCAAGCCTATAACAAATTAAATGGTGAAAAACTCAGGCCAATTATCCTAAACTCAGGAACAAGATAAGGCTGTACACTTTCCATACCTCTTCAATACAGTCCTTGAAGTCTTAACTAGATCAATAAGATAACAGAAGGACATAAAGAGGATACAAATTGGATAGGAAAAAGTCAAAGTATTTTTATTTTCAGATGATATAATAGTATGCTTAAATGATCTAAAAATTCTACCATGAAACTCCTACAGCCAAAAATCACTTTCAATAAAGCCATAGGATACAAGATTTATCTATCTATCTATCTATCTATCTATCTATCTATCTACCTATCATCTATCTAACTACCTATGAGAAGTAATATATTTGATGGTTAAAATACAAGCTGTAATTTTTGGGACTCAGTGGCTGCTGCTCTCCCAGAATGTAGAAGAAGGTGACTTTACACCACACTTTCAGTCTCCTGGCTGTGTTGCTCCTTGCTTGTGGTAAGAATAAATCGGTGATAGGGCAAACAAAAACAGCCATTGTCAAGTACGGAGTCATTTTGTGTCAGTTATTCACTGTTAAGGGAACACTGTGTGGAACTATTTTCCCAAGATCAAGAAATAGTAATCAAATGTCAAAACCTTTCACATTTTAGCTGAATGATGTTTCACTGTAAGGAAGAAAAGGGGAGAAATAGATTTTTCTTGGTTTACAAAGGTAACTAGAAACTCCTGTTTCTCTCCCTTTTCTTAGAGTGTCCCTCTAGGAAATTTGTGCGTTTTTTTCCCAATATAAATAAGAAATGTCATCATTTTTAAAACAATGAAGTTATTTTTTTTTATGCCTGACCTAAACAGAAGAAATATCTTTCCTAAGGACACAGAACCATTATGTTGGAAGGTCAACCCCAAAGAAGACATTTAGCAACTTCCATGTGTCTGGGGGAGGGAAGAGCTAGTTCTAGGTAGGCCTGAATTTAAGTGGCAAATTTACGCTTTTGTCATGAAGTTATGAGAAACGTATTTATTCTTTGGATAAAGCTTATTTGCTGGCACAGCCAGTGCAGTCATTTGCAAATGTCTATATTGTATATATCACAATTAATTTTAAAACATTATTGTTACATTTGAGAATATGGATGGAATGGGTTGCATCTGCTTGTTTGTAACATGTCATTATGATTTGCTTATAAAATTGCCTATAACAGGCATCAAATTCTGAGTTTTTAAATATTTTTCTATTGCTATGTACTGCTGATGCTATATACATTAGAATGTACAGCATATATGTAAACATATATATTCTACTTACACTGATAAGCGGCCCATTCTTAATAATTAACCTATACATCATCTTACTGTTTTAAAATTTCTCCAAGTGACTAATAAATACATCTATTGCTGTTTATATTCATGCTGCGCTTGTGTCACTTAATATCTAAACAACAATATTATACCCTTCACTAAGCCTATCTTGCATCTATTTCCCTAAGTATCTGGCACTCCTCTACTCAGCTTTAATGACTACAAAATAAAACTTTGAATTTTAACTTAGGAGTGATGTCATGTGATAGTTGTCTTTCTGTGCCTTATTTCGTTTACTATAATGTTATCCATCTCATCAGTGTCATCACAGATGACATGATTTCATGGGTTTAAGTAGATAAACAACATCCCATTGTGCATATGTACTATATTTTCTTTTCCATTCATTGATTTAATGAATATTAACATCTGGCCTCCACCCTGATGACTTTGAATAGTGCTTCAGTAGATATGGATCTGCAGCTGTATTGATCGCATATTGGTTTTTTGTCCTTTGGATGTGTGCTCCTTCTGGAATCAGAGGATGGTGCTGCCATTATGGTTTAGTGTCTTTGGGGGCATATGTGGTCTATAGCATCTGAATAGTCAACAACTGTGCAGAAGGCTTCCCTTTCCACTGCATCTTCTGCATTTGTTATATTTTGATCTTTCAAAATAGCCCTTCTTTCTGAGTTAGGGCATAACTTATTGGGATTCTGATTTGCATTTCCACAATTTTCACCTTTTTGCTGACCATGTGTATGTCTCACCTTGATGAATGTCTATTCAGTTCAGTTCTTTTTTAAATGGGTTATTTTCTTTTTACTTTTGGGTTGTTTGTATTCCTAACATGTTCTGAGAATTTTCCCTTTGTGAATGAATAGTTGGAACATATTTTTCCCATTCTGTATGTCATGTATTTACTCCTCTTTGACTGTTTACCTTGCCATAAAAAATTTTTCAGTAGGACAAAGTCTCAATTTATGTTTATGGTTCATGTGTATACAGCTCCGGGCAAATGTGTTAAAACATTTCACCATATTTTCCTCTAGTAGTTTTGCAATTCTGATCTTTTAATTAAATTTCTGATTCAATTTGAGATATGTGCAACAGTTGAGAGGTAGAGGTCCAAATAAATTCTTCTAAATGTAGAAATGAAGTTTTTGTAGCATGCTATATTAAAACACTTCTCAGGTCCTGGACAGATTACTCAGTATATAGAGAGCTAGCTGTTCTTTCAGAGGGTCAGAGTTCAGTATCAATCAAACTCAGGTACCTGTAAACCCAGTGCCAGGGAATCTGATTCCCTCTGGCCTCCCTAGGTACTCACACACATATTCACATACACACAGAGAGCTTAAAGACATATGTATTAATAAAAATTATAAATAATTGTCAATGGACATTTTAGATTATTTTAAAAATTATTGAATATCGTAGGCTCAATTTTCTCAGCAATTACATATTATTACGAACATATTAACTGAGAGTACCTCACTTATAACTGAACTTACCTAAACAATAGGAAAAGGAGATTAAAGAACACAATAAAGAAACTGTAAGGAAAGGATATCCGAGGAATGGTTCTCTTAGCGTAATCAGCAGGATTTCTTCTGCTGGAACCTGGAGCAACCAGAACCTGGAACCTCAACTGGAGCCCAGAGCCCAGAAGCCTTCCCTCAAGCAGTTCTCTCTAGGAGTATCTGGAAGTGGAGCAATGAACAGCCAAAACTATCCCAAGTATCCAATGGTCTCAGCTCCTGTTTTTTGGCTCACATTCACATCTCCTTTCAGAATTTGTTCAAGGATGTTTTTCAGCTGGTTAACAACCAATCTCCCTGACACGGTGGTTCGACTTCTAAGGGGATAAACATCACCTGCTCTCTCATGAGTCTTTTTCTCATCCCCTACTTGTGATCTAAAAAAAAAAATGTGTTTATCTCTCCTTCAGAATATAAATATCTAGGACTATTATTGGGTGCTCTGCAATACATCCACAGCTTTGGAATATATTTTGAGCCCAAATAATTCATACTTTTGTTCAAAATTACTTTGAATATTTAAGTTTTCTTTTCTTTCTTTTGTGTTTGTATGTGCATTTCCCTGTGAATTTCAAAGTATCTTGTTTTTGCCTAATGAAGAATAATATTGATATTTTTATCAATATAACTTTTACACTTTTCAATAAAAACATTTTCCCTCTTTTGGAAAGATTTACCAGGGGGGAAAAAATCTTTTATTTCCTAATAAATATTACCACCAAAGATTTTTTTCAACCCCATTTCCATGAATATGTTAAACTTTTAAATTGTAGATAAAAATCCTACAGAGAAAACGGATGGAAAGAATGCTTGTGGTCCAAAGTTCCAGAGGTTTCGCTGTGCTGAGCGATGTGACAGAACACTTGCAGCTACTTCGTAGTGGCTGGAACAGAGAGGGAGAGAACGCCTGTAGAAGTGGATTCCTTTCCTTTTCTTCTTTACACTGTCCTTCATTCTCAAAGCTGTTAATGCCTCATTAGTTCGTCCCTTCTGGCAAGTACTTCACAGGCAGAGGCAGAGGTGTGCTGCACTGATATCCCAGGTCTTTCTCAATCCAATGAAGTTGATAAGATCGATCCTTATGCCAGCCAATCATGCAATTGAATGGTTTTCTTTTATTTGTGTTATAAATTTCAATTTTCCAGTGCTACTTCAAATTAGCCTACAATGCTACATAAACATACTTTGAGACAAAAACCTAAGAACTGAGTCACTTTGTGGAACGTTGTACAAATCTGAATACCTACTCAAACCCATGCACTAGAATCAACCTTCAGAAAGCAGCATAAAGAACTTGCTTTTCTATTTTCATATCAAAATAGTTTTACTGGGGAAAACTTTAGAAATATGTCATCAAAAGTCACTAAAATTTGACTTAAGAGAAAGTATAGATGATGAAATAGAAGTGTGGGATTAAAAAAGCACAGACAAAGGGAAATATTAATTCAAGAAATCTAACTCTTATGGGGAGCAGAGGGGCTCAGATTCATGAGTTTTCACAACTCTTTCTCTTTGTCACGCTAGGACTCTCTAAACAGGGGTTCTACTTGGCAATTGCTGGCAAAAGTAACAGTGGCTTTCATCCTAGGCCTGGAAGACCACATTAGAGAGGCAAAGGAATCTATGTAACAGAGTCATTGAATTATAAACTCTGATACAGAGACATTGCTGTAAACAGAAATTCTAGCATTGAAATAATGCCTGAAATAAACATTTCACTGGACAAATGAGATACTACATATTAACGGCTAACCTAATAAAGAATCATTGAGATTTAAAGGTCACTTGCCTTGGAATCTGATAAACAGAAATATAAATAAATGAAAAACTATCAACTTATATGTGTGTAACATACACAACTTTGAAATAATCCAATGAAAACCCAGCTCATCAAAAAACCCACACTAAAAGCCAGGAAACAGAATTAGCGCAAACTTGGAAATAAGCATGAGTATTCTTATGCAGGGTAATTCCAGCGTGTGTGTGTGTGTGTGTGTGTGTGTGTCTGTGTGTGTACACACACACCTTTCTATAGGACTTAAAATTAAAAAATGGAAGTGCTGTAAGACACTATCAGGCAAATAATATTGGAATGAATATGGAAGTAAGACCTTAAAATAGGTACAAAGAAGTGGATTATGCACTATAAAAGGAACAGTGGAAAAATTACATTGTATTACATAATGTATTAATCAAAATAGAAAACTTGAACTAGTGACTCACTTAAATTTTTTAATTGATTGAGATGTAATATGAATAAATCAATAAAATTTTAAAAAATAAAAAATAAAAAAATAAAAAAATTTTGTAATTGAAACTTTCAATATACTTTCCTATGAAACACAGAGATCAAGTCAACCAAACTATGTTGATTATGTGATGAAATGTTTTTAACTAACAGACAGAGCCTGGATGTTTTACTTCTTGTTATTTTTATGTAAACACTTTTTATTTCAATAGACAATCAAATGCAAGCTTGAAGTTCATTTGAACACCTTGGCTTTTGTCTATTGAGAGGTGAAATTCAGTGAATTAGATTTTCTGCCACCAGTACACAATCACTTCCGCTGAGTTCTATCCTTCTATGTTCCCTTACAGAGTGATCGGCAGCTCCAGCAGAGCCAGGCTCCTTGGAGTCCAAGCCTTCCATTAGAATCTTTGGTCTTCTCCAGTATTCAGTCATATGTGAATAAAAACATGGGTTTTTCATCTGTGAAGAATAGCAGAAATAGAATGGAGCAGATGCTCCATTTATGAGCAAAAGATGAAGTTTCCTTTTAGTTAAAAAAATTTGGCTGCAAAAGAAGTTTGAGAAGTTCTAAGGGTTCTAGGAAAAACACCTCAAGTGGAAATTCTCTTTGGTGACTTGCATGTTTCTCCTGTAAGAACCGAAATCTGGGTTCTGGCTGCACATAGGGGTACCCGTTTCACATTACTGTTTACTGCGTCTTCGCTGGCTCTTCATGGTCCCTTTATCTTGAATAGATGGCTGGAGTAGGCCACATTGCTGGTACAGATGTGTTTCTTTGTTCTTGAGCAATGACAGAAGACATTTTGCCTATTTCTACACAACTGACTGTCTCGAAGTGTCACCAGTTATTAGGAGTTTTACTTAGTGGTGGGAAACACAATGCACCATTCTCTTGGAAACACTGAGGGAGCACTTAGGTCCAGGGTGGGTTTAATTTCCAGTGCCTTCAAATCCATCAGCCTGTAATAAAAAAACACCATGTTGTCAGTCAGAGTATTACGCTGGACACATCTGTGGGATGTCTTTAGCTTTGGTGGCTTTAGAACTCAAATGGGGAAGGAAAATGAAAATGCTCTGGCTACAAGCACTGCGGTTTTCAAATGAATATAAATAAACATGTCACTATGTCCTAAATTTCTGTGTGCTAAAGGCATGGTGCTGAGCATAGGACTCTTGGAAAATGACGGATCCGTGAAGAAGGGTCTTATGGGAGGCCTTGAGTGAACGCCTTTGAATGCTACAGAGAGACCCCAGACAATTCCTCATTATTTCTTTGTTTTATAGCTTGTAAGTTGAGTCCTGTGAAGAATGGTCTTCCCAGCAACTCAAAACCACGGGACAGATTATTTATTCTCTCTGTTCACTCTAGAGGCTAGAATCCCAAGGACACAATGCAGACACGGGCTCTCTTCTCTAAGGCCCAGCCCCTCCCTCTCAGATGACCGCCTCCTAATTGTGCCTTAACCTTTCCATGTTCTTCCTCCGTCAGTGTCCTTCTTCTAACCTCCTCCGTGAGAGCAGCTGTCATATCAGATTCAGTGCAGCATGAAGCCTTTTAGATTTTGTCATCCTGTGAAACATGTCATTTCGATCTCATATTTCCCTAGAGGTCTCGGCTACTTGTTTTGTTTTCTCCATCGATGACTCAACAGTGAGGTCACCTGTATTCTCCATGGAAAAATTAGAATTAATATTTAAAGAAACCAACAAAGTTACAAAATTTTGCATAGTGACTTCCACCATCAGATTTATCTCCTTCTGACTACAGATAATTTTGAAACACAAATGATCAACCTGTTAATCTATTTATATTTTGAAAATATTACTTTATCTTATTCTACAAGTTCTCAAACTATTTCACTTAACACTGAGCAGCATACATAGATTATTTCATTTTTTATGGTAAAAAGAGCATGAAAAATATTATTAAGATAATAGATTATAAGGGCCGAGCTGGTTTCCTTTATGAAATTCATTTGGAAGTTCACAGTTTTCATTCTTTTTTCTTCATGTTTCAGAATAAACCTCACACATATCCCTAAGAATTTGCTGACTCAATAACCATTTTTCCTATTTAAAATTCAGTCACTTTGATGTGCCTCCACTGAGCATTTCAGTGACGTTGGCAATCACTAGTTGTGTGCACCCCAAATCAATGCGAAGAGGAAGAAGAGAGGTAAGGGAAAGAGAAGGTATAGAAGCAGCAAACTGTTGGCTTTGCAAGTGGGGACCTTTGGCAGAACTAAACAAATAGTAAAATGAGTTTAAATTAGAAAAGTGTAGACTTCCCCAAATAATTTATTTACTATGATATTCTTAAATCAGTAATAGCCCCCTTAAAATTGCCTGGGGTTTTTCTTCATTCCTTATAATCCATAGAACTGGCTGAGATGATACAACCCTTTGTGCACATAGTTATGTATCTGATTGGTTTTACAAAGTATCTTTTGAAGAAACAACAGATAGATTGTTGGGATACAAGTGCTTTGTGTTGGGATATGAAACATTCCTATATATGATAAAACCTTTCAAACTGCAATCTTTGAAGTCTCATCATTTCACTTTTTTACCTAAAGTAGAGAAACCTTCCCCTCTGTCCCAGTTTCCTGGTAATCCCCCTCAAGAACAGTCATAGGGGAGGGGAAGAATGGGAAAATGGGGGGGGGGAGGAATGGGAGGATACAAGGGATGGGATAAACATTGAGATGTAACAAGAATAAGTTAATTAAAAATAAAATAAAATTTACAAATGAAAAAAAAAATAAAAATAAAGTAGAGAAACCTTAGTTAGTTTCATGGCCTAACTTATGTTCCTTTTGAATTTAAAGTTGAATCTCTAACATCTAATATGGTTGTATTTTGAGACATACTTTTGAAATTTAATACAGATTAAATGATATTATAGGAGTGAGGGCTCTAAAAAAAATGATGCTGTCTTAGGAAGGGTAAAAGGGGGGGAAGGAGAAGGGAAGAAGGAAGAGAGGAAGGGAGGGAGGGACAGGGAACCAAACAAACAAAACATAAAAGTACTTGAGAAAAAAGTATGTGTTTCCCATCTGCAAACAAAGGAGAGAGACCTCAGGATACATGAACTCAGCCAGAACATTGCTCTTAATCTCTCTCTCTCTCTCTCTCTCTCTCTCTCTCTCTCTCTCTCTCTCAAAATATATAACTCATTTCACAGCATAAAACTTCAGACAAGTGTAAATTATATCACATAAATGAAAGTGAAAGGAGCAGCACACCTGTGGTGGGAGTAGCACACCTGTGGTGGGAGTAGCACAATTCCATGCTTCTGTCATCTGTCACAGAGAAGTAGAAGAACTTGGTCTCTGTTAGTTTTCAAAATTAAGAACTTATATTTTCAAGGCAATGTGAATTACAGCACGTATACAGTCACCACATAATTTTATCTATTGAAAGAGAATCTTTGTCTAATTTTTTGATTTATATCAAAATAAGTAAAGTATTTCTAAACCATGATGTGACTGCAGTAGAGAGGGGTATATTTAAAATGTGCAGAGAGAGCATCTGTGTAGCACTGACGATAACCCAGTTTCCTGAGAGGGAGCACCTGGGGGAAAGAGGAGTCCTCAGGACATGAATTTTGCTACTCCTAAAAGCATGGATCAACTTCATTTCCTGAGCTGTGCTTATAAGGTGGTTAATCCTAGAATACAAATTTTAGAATCATAAAAAGTGAGAAAAATAAACATCTAAATCCTAGGTGAGATACCAATGACTTTACGATTTGCTTCATGAAATTATGGTGCCTTGAGGTTTAATGGCTGCAAGCACATAAAAATGAAAGAAGACTTCTCACATGAATAAGTCAGAGGAGTCAGAACTCTCTAGAACGCTGCCTCTTTGGCCACATTTTATCCATGATCATGGGTCAAAATCAATTTGAAATGCCATGCACACAGTTTTCTGCACTTAAAAATTTTTGAAGTGAGAACCATCTCATCTTTGTGGATGTTTTGCAGAAAAAAAAAAAAAAAAAAAAAAACCAGTTGAGGAGCAGATAAAAATCCAATCCTGTATACCTTCCTTGTACAACTCAGAGTCTTTTGAATCACATCCCTTACCTGGAGAGCTAAAAGAAATTCAGGGACTGTAGAGAACATTGTTGTGTAATCTGCAGGGGCAGCAATGAATCTTTTCTTATCACTGTGTCAGCAGCTTCTGTTTTGCCAATTGAGTCATTTAGCCAGCTGAGACCTTGTGTATTTGCTTGCGGCTTTTGGCCTTCTCAGCATGAGTGCAAGTAAAAATGACTGTCTTCATGAAACCTCCGCCTTTCTCCTTCCTCCTTTTCATTCTCCTCTCTTCCTCTTCTCTCTCTCCCCCATCCTCTGCTTTCTCCTCTCTTTTCATTCTCCTCTCTTCCTCTTCTCTCTCTCCCCCATCCTCTGCTTTCTCCTCTCTTTTCGTTCTCCTCTCTTCCTCTTCTCTCTCTCCCCCATCCTCTGCTTTCTCCTCTTCCTACTCCTTCTATTGTTTCACTATAGTTAAAAAAAACCTTAAATACCATTTTTTTTTTCCAGGATGGGAATTCTAAACACATAAACTAGCAAAACATGCAGGAAGGAAAGAAAAGAGTTGGTCTTATATAATAGATGTTTAGTTTGTTAAGATTTCTTAGCCTATACATTTTTTAGTTCATAGCTAATTCTCAGAATTTGCTGTGGTTGATATCATCACATTATTTCATGCCTCCCCTTCCACACTTTTACCAGTTGCTCCACTGAGCCCTATTGCTCATCTGAGAGACTGTCGGTCATTGCTAGACATACCTTACAGATTCTCTGCTTTAGTCACTGGTATATTGATTTTATCTTTGCATTGTAACTTACAAGTCTTTAGAATATAACTTGGATAAATTAATCCCACTAAGTTAGTTAGTTATGTATAGTTTACAAACCTCTGAGGCAGCTTTATATTGATAAAAGTCTGAAGAGCAAGTCATAGTTTTTATGACTATTGTAAAACCTGTAACCAATGATTGTGTACGTTACATCTTTTTTTTTTTTTTTTTGTCCTTAGTAAGGTTTTACATTTTATTCTATATCAGTGTTTTGCTTACATGTATGTTTGTGCATACAGGCAAATGGTCCCCACAGAAGCCAGAAAATGGTGGCAGATAAGAGGTAGATAGGTAGACTTGAGCCTGGGTTCTCTGGGACCTATGATCTTAACTACTGACCATCTCTAATTCTTTGAAATTTGAGATTTATTTATTTATTTATTCGTCTGTTTCTTTCTTTCTTTCTTTCTTTCTATTTTGGTGTTTGTTTGTTATACAGAATCACAAACCTGGTTATTTTTGGTTTTGGATTAGACATCACAAATAGAATCTAGAGATACATTAAGTCTGTAGATATTGTCTCCTGCCAAGAAAAAAGAATGTGTTTGTCCCCAGGCAGGGATCCATTAGAATCACAAGGATGGAAGTGAATGTAACCTTCAGCCGTGTGGAGTCCACTCCTGGCCGTCAGCCATGTGGAGTCCATCCTGGCCTTCAGCTGTGTAGAGTCCACCCCTGGCCTTCAGCCGTGTGGAGTCCACCCCTGGCCTTCAGCCGTGTGGGGTCCACCCCTGGCCTTCAGCCGTGTGGGGTCCACCCCTGGCCTTCAGCCGTGTGGAGTCCACCCCTGGCCTTCAGCCATGTGGAGTCCACCCCTGGCCTTCTGCCATGTGGAGTCCACCCCTGGCCTTCAGCCGTGTGGAGTCCACCCTAGCCTTCTGCAGTGTGGAGCCCACCTCTTCCATTTTACTTTCATCTTTGTCTCTCAATTTGACAGTGGACACATCTGTTAAGTTGCTTTGTCTCATATTCTACCTCTAAATGTCTCTTCTTATTTTCTTCTAGATCATTGTTCTCAACATTCCTATGGCTGCCACCTTTTAATATGGTCCATTGTGTTGTGATGGCCTCAATCATAAGATTATTTTCATTAATACTTTTTTTTCTTTTTATTAATTTATTCTTGTTACATCTCAATGTTTATCCCATCCCTTGTATCCTCCCATTCCTCCCTCCCCCCCTCCCCATTTTCCCATTATTCCCCTACCCTATGACTGTTCCTGAAGGGGACCTTTTCCCCCTGTATATGCTCATAGGGTATCAAGTCTCTTCTTGGCAACCTGCTGTCCTTCCTCTTAGTGCCACCGGTCTCCCCCTCCAGGGGACATGGTCAAATGTGAGGCACCAGAGTACGTGAGAAAGTCATATCACACTCTCCACTCAACTGTGGAGAATATTCTGACCATTGGCTAGATCTGGGAAGGGGTTTAAAGTTTACCTCCTGTATTGTCCTTGGCTGGTGCCTTAGTTTGAGCGGGACCCCTGGGCCCAAATCTGCCTATCATATTGTTCTACTTGTAGGTTTCTAGGACCCTCTGTATCCTTTTATTTTGCTATTCTCCCATGCGTCTCTCATTTACAGTCCCAAGAGGATGCCTTCCCCTCTGTCCCAGTTTCCTGGTAAGTGAAGGCTTTCGTGGGACATGCCCCTTGGGCTAGTATGCAGATATAAGTGAGTATATACCATTTGATTCTTTCTGCTTCCTGGTTAACTCACTCATTATGATCATTTCTAGCTCAATCCATTTATCCACAAATTTCGGGAATTCCTTGTTTTTAATAGCTGAGTAGTATTCCATAGTGTATATGTACCACAGTTTCTTTATCCACTCTTCTACTGAGGGACACTTTGGCTGTTTCCATGTTCTGGCTATTATGAATAAGGCTGCTATGAACATGGTTGAGCAAATGTTCTTGTTGTGTGCTGGAGCATCTTCTGGGTATATTCCAAGGAGTGGAATAGCTGGGTCTTGAGGAAGCCCTATTCCCATTTTTCTGAGATAGCACCAGATAGATTTCCAAAGTGGCTGTACTAGTTTGCATTCCCACCAGCAATGAAGGAGTGTTCCTCTCTCCCCACATCTTCTCCAGCATGTGGTGTCACTTGAATTTTTGATCTTAGGCATTCTGATGGGTGTAAGATGGAATCTCAGAGTTGTTTTGATTTGCATTTTCTTGATGACTAAGGAGGTTGAGCATTTCTTTAAGTGTTTCTCAGCCATTTGATACTCCTCTGTTGAGAATTCTCTGTTTAGTTCCAAGCCCCATTTCTCAATTGGGTTATTCGGTTTGGTGGTGTTTAATTTCTTGAGTTCTTTATATATTTTGGATATTAGGCCTTTGTCAGATGTAAGGTTGGTGAAGATTTTTTTTCCCAGTCTGTAGGCTGTCGCTTTTTTCTCTTGACATTGTCTCATAACAGTCTTAACATTACAGTTATAAAGTACTTTCATTAACTGTAATGTTAAGACAGTTATGAATTGTAATGCAAGTATCTGTGATTTCTGATAGTTTTATGACTATCTTATGACTCCCAGGAAAGGGTCATGTAACCTCCAGAGGGCTCATGACCCACAAGTTGATAACCACCATCTTTGATCTTTCCATCATGTCAGGACATTTTCTTGATGTTTTATAATTGATACCCATTGTGCTGTGTCTATAATTGATACCCATTGTGCTGTGTCCAGTTATCTTTTATTTTCTTTTGACTGCTGTCAGTGACCAACACTGAGACAGTAGGATACTTTTTTCAAGGTCATATATACTTAATAAAATGTGAAGTCTTCTTTTGAGGAACATCTCCATGTCAGACCCTGATAGAAATTGAGTGTCCAACTATGAGAATCCCAATGAGATTGGTCCTTAGCTGCATAACAGTAATGTAGAGAGATTTGTGTGCCTGACCATGATGGTTGATCATGAAAACATGCTTCTAAATTTCTCTATGAACTTCTCTTGCAATAATGCACTGCATAGTTTTATACTAAAAACCCCTCTAAACACATTAAACATTGTCATTTCTATCCCTTTAAAATTTTTTTATTCATTTAATTTTTTACATATACATTTATATGATTCCACATATGTACAATAAACTATCTATAGCAAGAATAAGCATGACACAATGAGGAATTATATAAAAGTTACAGTCTTAGTGTTTTGGCTATTTGTATTTGATACCATTGAAGAAAACATCTTTCCTATGTTGGTGCATCTAAAATTCTGAATGTAAATCAATCTCCATCACATCTTGTCATTATCAACTTAAAACATCTATCTAGATCTAAAAACATCTTAACTCTAAACAACTAAGCTTCATTGTATAACTAATTCTCCTGGTCTTTAACTCCATCAGAAACTTGAGAAGTTTAGTCTTTTAATTAAGCTTAGTAGGTTAGGGGTTAGGATGTTTTTAGATCAAGATAGATGTTTTAAGTTAATAGAGATGAGATATGATAGATTTTAGTCTCCATTCAGAAATTTAGACCCAACAAGATAAGAAAGATGTTTACTTTCAGTTTGCCAGATACAAATGGCCATTTCACTATGAATGTAACATTTATGTGATTCCAAAATAGGAATAACATAAACATATTTTAATATTATTTTCCTATATTTTATAAATTCTTTGAAAATCTCATACAGTGTACTTTGGTCATCGTCATCCCCACTACTCCTCTTAACTTCTGTACCCCCTACCCCCTGTCAAATTTGTGTCTGCTTTAGTTTTATTCATAACGTACTCAGTTCAATTTGTGCTGGCAACGTATTCATGGGGACATTAGTGGGAGCACAGTCAACCTACTGGGGGCCACCCCCTTAAGGATTCCTGACTCTCTCCTAGAAACCATCAACCAGCACTAAGGATGTCTGAAAGCCTTGTGAAATCTTATACTACCTTCTCACATTTATATATGTATGTTATATACACACACAGATTATCTTCAGATTTATCACATTCAAAGCACACACACACAGACGTGTGTGTATATATATTCATATAAAAGAGTCATTTCTGTCCCTTTATATGCAGCATTGTGATAGCTACTATGCTCATTTCATGTCAATTTGCATTCTTCCCTAGTTGGTGAGGTCCAGGGAACAATATCTTTTGGGTTTCCTAGCTCATTGTTTCCAGATTTATCTTACATATGGAAAGTTCTGTGAGACTGGCTGGAGACAGAGACCGGAGTGTTGCTCCTTATTATTAGGAAGGAACAGTCTATCAGAATTCCATTCTCTGCTTCTGATAAGCCTGCCTTGTTCTTTCTAACTCTGTGAGGAGTAATGGTTTGGCCCTGCTGTTTGGATCACTACATTTCTTGTCATTTGGTTATCATCGTCTACTTCTATCTATGTCTGCTTTTAAAAGATTTGTGTTTCCTGTGGGTACCTTAGCTAATATGCTGATAACCAAGACAACAAAGAAATAACGAGTATAGTATGCAATTAAACAAATAATTTAATTCATGCAATATGAATAAAACCAATGAGTGTTCAGTCATTTACTTGGTCAGTCACCGATTTGTCCACATCTAACTGCAGAGCACACAACTTATTCAGAATTTTCAAAATCTTGGTAGCGGGTTAGGAGGACAATAAAATGCTGGATTAATGAAAGTTATCTGGTTGTATTTGGGTATCATTAATGTAAAGTTTTATCAAAATATGGTTTTCAAGTATTTAACTGTTATTTAGAAAAGAAAAGTAAAATAATTGTCATGCTTACCATCCCGGTGGCTGCATTCTAATAATGGTTAGAGTGAACTGGAATTCAGAAACATATCAGTCACGTTTTGACTCATTTTGCAAAGATTATTTACTAGAAATAATGAATCTCATTAGAAACCTGGGGCTTTATTTTTATTTATTTTTTAATGAAAGGCAACTATAGTCCTTTAGGAAAATTGATTATTCTGTCTTCATATGTCAGTGTGTTTATCTATTAAAGCCAAAGACTAATTAGCAAATTTTCTAATGAAGTTCTCCATATCTGCTGTAAAGAAAAGCCATCCCTTAGCAACACTGTGAATAGTGAGTTAGACCAGAGCGAGCCTAGCAAGAACCGCTATTCATTAATGACGAATGTGAGTGCATTTTCTTGTGCCTTCGGCAATGTTGACTGGTAATTAAAGGATCTTGGTTCAAACAAATAATTAGAGACGATGATAAAAGAGCAAACACCACCTTACCTAATGGCTTCGCTCATTGCAGTTGTTTCTTTAGGCCACAAACTCAGGCTCATCGTTTAGGCTCCACCTACCTGTGTACACTACCTCCCACATCGTTACCACGGTGACAATGTCCAAGTCAGTCAGGAAGCGTGATGCGCCTCACTGTTCTGCAATAGGGCCAGGTCTTCAAGTCCAGCATCCATCTTGATTGAGAGATTCCATTCCTCATACTCTTTGAAGGGAGTGACTTCAGACTGAGAAATACCTCTCTTCTTCAGATTTATCACATTCAAAACATAAATCTAAAGTGACATTACCCAACAGATTGCAAAAAGGTCAGGTGCAAAATAATGTGTTAAATACACCATATGAACATGAACAGTGAATACTTACTCAAAGATATCATTTGCTTTTAAACATTGTTGCATCTAGTGTGAAAGAGACCGATTAGTATATTCTACTTTATACGCTCCCAAAATTACCAAGTTAAAGAAAAATATAAATTTTCTTACTAAATAAAATTATAAACATAAGTCAATACACAAATTAACTTATATTCCTAGAAATATAAAATTACTGCTTCAAGCCTTCCTGTGAGTGAATGATATTCAAATTGTGTTGTTAATTAGCAAGCCTGATTATTTCAGAAAGTTACAAGTAATAGTTTGTTCTTGGATCCTTTCTAGGGTGTCACTAGGAATAAGTTATATTTAAGTAATCCAATTTGATTTTCTCTATACCTTAGGAATACAGACAATGTTTTAAGAGGATACTGAATAAAAGGTTACAGCTGAAGAAATAATTATAAAACTATAGTATAAATTCAACAATATATTTTCTAATAAAATTCTAGATAATAGGCACAAGTCATGTATATTTGTAACATCTTAAATGTAGTTTAGATTTTTTTAAATGAAAAAGTATACTGGAACATATAAAAGTACATATCTATTAGAAATTGTGTGACATTTCAGTAAAATATTTAAATCCAGGTAAAAATACTTTACTGCAGAATTTATCATTCCTTTAGTCAAAATCCTCTTTTGGAGCTAGAGAAATGGCCCAGTGATTAAATATATTTGTTGCTCTTCCAGAGGACCTTTATTTAATTCCCAGTATGCACATGACAGCTTACAACTATTTATAACCACACATTCAGGATCTACTACTTAACTCTGGTGTTTATTGTTGCCAGGAATACTCTCAGTGAGCTTGTGCGTGTACAGAAAAAAAAAAAAAAAAAAAAAAAAACCACCCATACACATAAAGTAAAATAAATATTCAATAAGTTCAGAAAAATATTAAAATTAAAATGTTTTCTTTGATGTTGCAGTGTGCAGTGCATTGTAATTATCTATAGCACATTATTGTACAAGGGAACACTTTAATCAATAACACTTTAATCAATGTTTTCCATCTGGCTTTCCTTTTAGCATCTTAGCATCCCAGCCATTGGTAAACTTTTTATTGCATTATTCTCAATTTTAAATTACTCTGTTTTCTTATATAGGGATATTTTCCTCAAATTTTCTATTAACTCACATAATTATACACATGATGGGGTACACTTACAAATTAAAGAGTCAGTCAAGGTAATTAAAAAATCAGCCACTAACTTAATTTTTATGATGAGACTGTTAAAAATCTTTCTTTGACAGCTTCGAAACACACATTTTCTTGCTTGTCACTGTGGCCACAGTGGAGTGCAGTAGTAGTTCTTATTTTGTTATTGTGAGAAATATTTCTGTAGTCTGGCACTTGTACCTTCTGGTCCTCTCCTCACCTCTGTCCCACTCTGAGCCCTTAACAATCAATTTCATGCTCTGTCTCTGTGCGGTGACTTTTAAGATCCCACTCGTAAGTGAGGTCATGCAGTGTTCTCTTATTTGTGATGACATGGATGGATGTGCTAAATGAAATACATTCGGTTCATATTTTGGTTTTATTATTATATTTCTTTTTGTATTGTCATCACTTTGTGAGACCTATTTAATTGGGTGCAGTTTTTAGTATCCTGAAGATACGCCTTTCATTATGACATGATTCTTTCTGCTACTAAATTTATCTGTTTTTTTTTTTTTTTAATTTCATATTGTAGGGAAAGTACTCAAACTCCACAATCTAGGCTCTGTTTCATAGGAGACATATTTTTATGTTCACTTTTGGGTGTGCCATTTCTTTGAAAGGTTAACCTTTTTCTTTTTCAGCAGTCATTATTTCTAATAGAAGTTGATGGTTTTGGTCGGTTGCTTGCGTCTAATCTTACAAAAGCATCTCCGTTCTCACAGGTAGGGATTTTCACCCAGATTCTGAGAGGAAAAGAAATCCATCTCTCTGGAAGCCCTTGACACTGAACTCCAAATACCGAGACTGAGCAGGAGGTATTAGGCTGCTACTTTCACTCAATTTAGAGTGTAACTGGCTTCCTGCTGATGGTGTCATGACCTCATCATCTCGCCCAGTGTTTCTACCCAGTTCTTTTCTTCCGACCAAAGCTTCTTATTGGCCTGTTCTCTCTCTACCACAATCATTTCCTTCTTTGGGTTTCATCCCCACCTCCTCACTGATCTCAGCAGATCGGATCAGGCCTTCCCTGTGACATTCACCAGATTTAGACTTCTCTCTAAACTCTCCATCCACCCCTGACAGGAGCCCGGGAGCAGATGTTGTGAAGTGACTGTCAGAAAGCTAACTGGGAAGCCACGACCATACAGAGATCAAGCCACGGCTCTGCTCTAGCATGTCAAGTTGCTGTAAAGGGCACTGCAACTTTTGACAAATGCTGAAAATATAAAATGGAAAGCAATATTCTGGGAAAGAATCCAATATGACGAACGCCCAACCCTTTCTCGTTACCTCATCCCTCCCCGTTTTGATTGAGTCACGTTTTCATGCTTTGCTATGCATTACCTTTGCTCTTTATGAATTCTTCTTCCTCTTCTTTATGCTACTGAGCAATGACCTCATACCATAGTCAGGAACACACACACACACACACACACACACACACACACACATGTGCACACATGCGTATATATGATCATGCTATCTTTCCAAATTCCCAAAGCTTTGGTACTTTCCCTCTCATATTGCATGCATTTACATATGGAATTATGCTACTAGCCACAAGTATTAAGACAAACAAACAGACTCACCAAAACTTCTACGTGGATTCTTTATCAGACCAGCTCTGGGTACCTTGGCAATCCATGCACATACTGAGAACACCAGTGTTTAGTGTATTTTGAGGACTTGCTAGGTATAAAGAAATAGACTAATCTTGTTTAATATGTTGTTTCTCAGAACCAACTCCAAACTTGATAGTAATTCATATGTGTATTTCCTATAATTAGTGGCTAACTCTGAAATACATTTCCAGGTGCTTCAAGGATTTCCTATATGAGCACTGCCTCCAAATAGGAGAAACCAGAAACCCAAATTCCTAATCTTTCTTCCCAAATCAGCATGGATTATCTAGTTAGGCTCCATCTCAGAATCCTAGGAAGGAAACAAAGGCAAATATAGGCATAGATCTGTTTTTTTTTCTTTTTCACAGGTGTATCTTGTTTGCAAGGAAGCAGAAGTTCTGATACCCAGTGTCCTGACT
Organism: Acomys russatus; assembly: GCF_903995435.1. Taxonomy (NCBI): domain Eukaryota; kingdom Metazoa; phylum Chordata; class Mammalia; order Rodentia; family Muridae; genus Acomys; species Acomys russatus. The sequence continues at coordinate 56,691,357 of NC_067158.1, forward strand.
CAGTGGTGCAAGCTGCAGTTTCTGTGCCAAGAAGCAAGGCAGTGAGGTTGTTGCCAAAACTATCCTCAAGTGTAGATAGGGACTTGCTGGCTTTTCCCCAGCCATCCACCTGATTTTTTATGCTTATCTTGACTTTTGAGATTGTATTGCTTATGAAATAGCACTTTGCATGATGCTTGGTTTCTGAGCTATAAAGCTCAGAATACAGACACTGCCGCAAGCCCACCCCAGTATAGCAGACTGTGTTTTCTGCCTATTTTTCCTATCGAACTTCTTATCCACATATCAGCACAAAATTCTCATTAGCTTTCTGAATGTGAAAATATCTGAAAAGTCACCTTACTGTTTTTGGGAAGCATTTATGAGTGAGGCTGTGCATTCACATGTGTGAGCTTACATATGTGTGTGCAGGCATGTGTGTGTACTAGTGTATACACGTATGTGTGCATGTGCACATGTGTATATGTATATGCCTATGCCTGTGCATGTATGCAGATCCAGAGAGTACTGCTTTAAGGAAACAGAGCTAAATATCCAGGGGCTGAAAAACCATATATTAAGATGAACCAAAAGCTGGAGATAGTGGTTTTAAACTGATAGCCACAACCAAAATTTTTGTATAAATACATTGATATTTTACCTAAAGAAAAGAATGAAATACGTAAACATACTCTCTCTTGTCTATAATGTGTAAGTATTCATTAAAATCTGTTCTTTTTCTGCAGAAGAGTTAACTTCCAAAGAATCTATACTTGGTTCTGTGTATGTGCTCTATACTTGGTTCTGTGTATGTGCCTCATAAACATTTTTGTTCAACTCATTATCTTACTTATTAATGAATTTTCTAAAAACAAACATCAGCATATGGAAAATAGTCAAGAGTCCTAATATGGGATGCAGGCTAACAGTGAATTCATTCTTCGTGGGTAATGAATGTATTTAGTACTACCTTGGGAAAGGGTGTGGCTCCCAGCAAGCATTAAATGCCTGAAACACTGGAGGCAATGGAAGATGAGAGGAGCTTACACACCCTTTTTAGTAAGATGTCTTTACTGAGTTTTTGGGTGACTGTACAGGGAGCAAGCTGTGTCTGCCATTTTTTTCATTTTGGAAACTGCTGTCCTGTACTTCTGGTTTACTTGGGTAATAATTTTTATTCCTTCTCAAGTCTCTGATGGTACTGAAGACCAGATAGTTTTGTTTTACAATTAAGCTGAGTTGTTTAGAGGTTAAGATGTTTTTCCGTCTAGCTAGATGCTTTAAGTTGATAGAGAAGAGATATGATAGATATTAACTTGTATTCAGAATTTTAGACTCACCATAATACCAGTCTAACATTTATAACCTTAAATATTAATAAGGAAAATTGACAAGCATATCATAACAGTTCACCAAATAGCAGAAGGATTTTCCTTTCTAGAGTCTTTGGCCTCCCAAGCCTGACTTTTGATCAGACTTACAAAACAACGTGTGAATTACATCACTGAAGCTTTAATATAATTAGAAATCCACTGGCCCAACTCATAACAGCTTTTGAACCAGCAAGCCTATTTTGCCTGACATACTGCTATTGTGGTATGGACAGTTCAGAACCAAGAGCAACGGTTGATGATAATCTTTTGTAAGCTTCCTACATAAAGCTTTCTGGCACTATGAAAGCTATCCAGTAGGGAGAAAACTAACAACTCAAACCTAGAATCACTTTACCACTTGTAGTGTCCTCAGCTCTGGTGAGAAACCAACGGTAGTAGTGATAGCCAATATTGCTTTGGCTCCTCAGAATCCTCTTGCCAAAAATCCCTAAGGAGCTAAAACAGTGGCTTCTGGGAACATTTTTTTTTTTTTTAACCTGTGTGTACCTTTAGTAAACTCTTTCAGTTAATCTTTTTCATTTATAGGCATTGGCTGGATGCTCATACTTTTTTAAAATATAAATTTTAAGGTATATCATTTAAAATGTTAACATAGATTATTATATAATGATCTGGACACTTACCTTATGAATAGATGGGTCTTTTAAAAACTGAGACACGAAGGAGTGAACATGGAGACTTCTGTGAATTATAGGCAAAGAAAGATCTAGGGAAGAGGAGCAACATGCCCAGGATCCTGAATCAGATTTGTAACTTATCCCTTGAAGAAACGTTTTAAATGCTGAATATCATAGATCCACGATGAAAAGGAAAACTGGTTCTCTATTTTGGACTTGCTTAGGTCATAAATAACCTAAGATATTTGTGACACAGCTGTCTGTGACAGCTGTAGAAGCTTGGTGTCCAACAGTGGCCTGCAATGCAGTTGGTAGTGAGGGCCTTCTTCTGCATTGCAGACAGCTGTGCTCTTGTTGGACTGCTAGACGCTAGATGAGCACCCAGCCAGTTTGCTCACCATTCCTTGTAGAAGAATCAATACCATCTGCAAGAATTAAACAACATCCCTTTTTAATTTAAACGTTTTGCCTAAGGAAAGTGTAGAGAAAATTGGGCACTCATATTATCTCCTAGGCAATATGTCAAGTATTCTCAAAACAATGAAGAGGTTAACATTAAAGGTAATTATACTAGAGAGTACTTTGCTCTCTTTATGGGAAATTATTATTTACATGAGTCTGTTTCATCCTATACTGTATATAATATATTTGTATACATACACATATCCATATACATATATATAAGCACTCCACACACCAAACTTTTGTAATTTAATTTGTGTTTTAAAAGTATAATTATTTTCCTTGATGACAAATAATCTAAGATTGGCTGTTTCTCAGTGTTTTGGTTTTAATACATCTTGTTTTCACAGATATTTGATTATCTTTTTTTAACTTTTTATTTGTAATTTGTTCACTTTACATCCTGATTGTACCCTCCCTCTTCACATCCCAATTCCCCCTCCCCCTCATCCACTCTCCCTCCCTGCCCTAGCCCTCAGAAATGGGCGACCTCCTCTCCCAACGTCAGCCTATCAAGTCTCATCCGTACTACATGTGTCCTCTTCCTCTGTGGTCTGGCAAGGCTGCCCTGCCAGGGGGAAGCGATCTGTGTGGTAGGGAGGAGAAGAGTCCATACTCCTCATATTGTGTGACCCACAGAGAGACTGTGCTGTCTGTCTACTACATCTAAGCAGAGGGTCTAGGTCCTCGTGATTCATGGTCCTTGGTTGATGTATCAGTCTCTGTATTGTAGTGTAGTTATCACGTATTTTGTGGCTAATATCTGCTTATGAGTGAGTATATACCATGTATGTCTTTCTGGGTCTGGGTTACCATACTTAGGTTGATCCTTTCTAGTTTCATCCATTTGCCTGCAACTTTCAGGATTTCCTTGTTTTTAATAGCTGAGTAGTATTCCATTGTGTAAATGTAGCACAGTTCCTTTATACATTCTTTGACTGAGGGATACCCAGGTTGTTTCCAGATTCTGGCTATTATCAATAAAGCTGCTATGAACATTGTTGAGCAAATGTCCTTGCTGTATGGTGGAGCATCTTTGGGTATGAGTCCAGGAATGGTATGACTGGGTCTTGAGGAAGAATTATTCCCAATTTTCTGAGAAAGAGCCAGTTGATTTCCAAAAAAGTTGTACAAGTTTGCACTCTAGCCAGCAGTGGAGGAGTGTTCCCCTTTCTCCACATCCTTGACAGCATGTGCTGTCACTTGAGGTTTTGATCTTAGCCATTCTGATAGGTGTTAGATGGAATCTCAGAGTTATTTTGATTTGCATTTCCCTGATGATTATGAACTTTCAGCATTTCTTTAAGTGTTTCTTAGCCACTTGACATTTCTCTGTTGAAAATTCTTTTTAGTTCCGTACCCCATTGTTTAACTGGATTATCTGGTTTGATGGCGTTTAATTTCTTGAGTTCTTTATGTGTTTGCATATTAGCCCTCGGTCAGATGTAGGGTTGGTGAAGATCTTTTTTCAGTCTGTAGACTGTTGTTTTGTTCTGCTGACAGTGTCCTTTGCTTTACAGAAGCTTCTCAGTATCATGAGGTCTCATTTATTAATTGTTGATCTGAGATCCTGAGCTACTGGCATTCTGTTCAGGAAGTTGTCTCCTGTGCCAGTGAGCTCAAGGGTCTTCCCCACTCTTTCTTCTAACAGATTTAGTCTGTCTGGTTTTACATTGAGATATTTAACCCACTTGTACTTTGGTTTTGTGCACTGTGATAAATAAGGGTCTATTTGAATTATATGATTATCTTGAATAAATCTTAATTGTATATGTATGTATATGCAACAACATTTATAGAACTCATGATTGTCACATGGTTCTCCCTGCTGTATGTAGTTTGTTTTATACATGTATAATAAAATAAATGTATTTAATAAAAAACAAAAAATATAGAACATTCTTTTCTAAGCCTCATAATTAATTAATTATTCCTCAACCTTATTAAATCAATGATATGATAATTACAAAATATTTTATCAAATTTATATTGTAAATATCAAGGAGATATATTTTCAACAAAGAATTCATGTTCATGAATTATTTTGGCATCTTCATGGCAGTCTTATAGAATGATTTTAATCTCTGCCTCTTATCTCTGCAGACAAGAGAATATCATACAGAACTCAATGGGGATGGAAATACAGCAATACAAAGTAACTCTTCTGCTCTCTCACTACCATGTGTTAGCATGATACATTATGTCAGCTGTTCTGTGTCACTGTCAGAGATGCCCTCTGGTTAAACTGTAAAGCTTGAATCCCACTGACTGTGACTAAAAACTGAGTGCCTTCTTATTAAAACCAAATATCTCAAAATATAATTTCATAATATTACTTTGGAATTAAACTATGATTTGAAATACACCAACATTACTATGCTATGGGCATCTGAACAGATAATATCCAGGTGTCGTTTTGCCTGGAAGTTTTCATGCTTTTCTTGTGAACGTTAAGATGCGTTCACAAAGAATTCCATCATACACATTTATTGGTAAAAACCCATCATCTGCTAAGTTTAGGAAATATATACATTCTTCCAAAGGGCAGCTTGACATTAGCTAGGTGCCTAACGTGCTTCATCTGAGGAGGAGATAGCTGCTGCATCTTCTGTTTCTTCTACTCCAACTCTGCAGATAGCTGTATGGGACCAATTTTCTTTTTGTTGTTCTCATGATTGTTCAATTCAAAAAAATAATAATTTTGTGTTTGGAGCCTGAGGTGACACTGAATCAGATCACTTTGGAATACTACATCACTTCTGTCATGTAAACTGTAAAGCTGTCTTCTAATAATAGGTCATGGGTATAGTTATTTGGTCACTTTGATGAGTAACATTTTTTCTTTCATAACATAGTAGAAGAAATGATTTAAACTGTACTTGACTTTGAGTTTGAAGAGGTTCTACATGAAAGAAGTAGTCACAAGAATTTGTAACTGAATGCTGGGGAAGCATTTTCTGGGAAAAATAGATAGAGAAAACTATGCATTCAACTCACAGAATGACTTATATCTGTAATCTATTATAAGAAAGGAAGAAAAGATTCTAGCTTAAAATAGGAATATTTTAACTGTGGATAATTAGTTAAAAATAGTATGCTCATAGTATTTAAGTTGAATATCCTATCAAGTTAATTGAGAAAGAGCCAATCCCTGGCACTACTAATGTTACTCTGCTGTGCTCGCAGGCAGGAGCCTAGGATATCTGACTTCTGAGAGGCTTCATCCAATAGTTGATGGTAACAAATGCAGAGACCAGAACCAAACAATAAGTGGTGCCCTAGAGACTTGTGGAAGAGTGTGGGGAAAGGGCTCAGGGAGTAGGATGGGCCAAGGACACCACCAAGAAGACCTCCAGAGTCAACCAACCTCATGGGGTTCTGCTGGATAAGGTTGAAGTCTGTCTTCTGTGGATAGCTCTTTTGCTCTCCCACTATGAATGTGGACTCTCTAGTCTCAACCCGGTTCCTACTCCACCTGATCTGGTAACCTTAGGTAGGTCACATAGAAATGTCACATAGCCCTCAAGGGAGATTACAGATCTGACCCTTTCCTGATAAGAAACTTGATCAACAAGCCCAGGGAATTCCTGGAAGTTCTGTACCCTATGTCGAGGAGATCCTAGCCTCCAGCAAATGACCTTTGATCATATCTAGAAGTAATTCCCTCACTCGTAGGATAATGATTTTCTCTTTCTTGTGGTAGAGCCCTGTGTTACTACATATAAATGAGGTATTATACCACTGTATGTAGATTAAGTATCCTGGACCCTTAGCCCTGGTGAGTTAGACACACTCACCCTCAATCTCCTCCCCATTGCCCATGGTTTAAAAATAAAAGCTGAAATGCTTAGGCTCTCTCTTGCTCGCCTCCACCATGACAGACTGAGATTCCATTAATTCTAGGGTGGGGTTGGAGTTGGGGTGTGGTCTCTGCTGATGCCTGGTGGTCAGGCAGCAATGGCAGGACTGTCTTTGCAGCCACTAGGTTCTGTTCCATCACCTCCACAAGCTCAGCACTGACCCCCCAGTGTAGAGCCACTGGGCCTGAGATTTACTGGATCTGCTTCTGGCTGAGCTGGTTTTGGGCTCCACCCCCTCTCTCCCTCCTCCACCCACCCCACCACCCCTGCTTTCTTTGCCATGCTTAGCACCGCACAAAGGGCTGTAACATGTGGTATCATCATGAGCTTGTGGGGCTCCACTGTCCTGTAATACCAGCCATCTCATTCTAAAAGAGATAAACTATAACACTCCAGAAAAGTCATCTTGACACCTCCTCCCCCTTAAGATCTGGATCTTGGCCTGGTACCCAAACCTTGGGCCTCACATGAGCTCTCTGAGCTGCTCCAGAGCAAGAAATGGGACCTTGGGACTTTTATCTCAAGGCCCCTTGGTTCTTGTCCAGAAGTAAGCAGTGCCTGGACCAACCCATGAGTGATGGCCCACCCTGCCAGATGCCAAAGGAGGTAAGCAGAGGCCATAAGGGTTCACAGAGACTAAACCACCAGGCAATGAGCATGCATGGGTTGGACACAGGCCCCCTGCACATACATAGCTGATGTGCAGCTCGGTCTTCATGTTGTTCTCCTAACAACTGGAGAGGTGGCTGTCTCTAACTCTGTTGTCTTCCTTTAGAACACTTTCCCATAGCTGGGCTACATGGGAGCAGTTGCACTTAGTCCTGCTGTGACTTGATATGCCTTCTTTTGAGAGGAAGAGGACCAGGGGTGTGGGGAGGGATGTGAGGGGGAACTGGGAGAAGAGGACAGAGAGAGGGCTGAGATCAGGATGCAAAGTGAATAGATAAATTAATGGAAGATGAAATAACTATATATAGAAAACACAAGGAATATTGTTACAGTAGATTAACGACAGAGAAATAAGCAGTCATTTTTACTGTATTCAAATGTGAGAGGATCAGAGTAAGCTCCGTAAAACAGGTTGTAATATACCACATGAAAATATGTCCCATTAATATGCTGACCATTTTGATCCGTTAGCTTGAGAAACATCAGACATTGAAAAAACTTCCACAAGTAAGGTAATTTTCTATCTTTACATTAGATATTAAGCATAAAGGTCTTAGCACCATCAGAAAAGGAAGAAATTATTCAACACACAAACAACAGAGAGGATATGTACTTTACACTGTACAACCAACCTTACCCTTGCTTACAGTGCTCTTTGTGGCTATTAAGTCTTTGCATAATTGCTTTTCATACTTTCCTTTTTATTTATCTAAGTAATTATATGTGTACATTAAATTATTCTTTTTTTGGAAACTGCTTTAGATATTCATACATTCTATTTTCTCACATAGGTACACGAGATACACATTGCTGCATTTTTTCATCTGCTGTTGTCAATCTATTTGCTTTCTGAACGAATCTTCACAACCATCAAGACAGTGTCCACATACAATACAACTGTTACTTCAAATAGAAGAAGAAGTCATTTGAGGCAAATCCGAGTGGCTGAACTGATGTCAGAAAACCAGGTTGTACTGAATGACAGCCTGAAAAGTGAAAATTATTATATGAACTTTTATAATAGCAGAATGAAAGAAACTCACAAATCAGTATTTTATTAACTACATGTGTGGAAATAGCAGGTATACTAGTTACTTTTTTTTTCCCGATTGTTTGTTTTTAACTCTGGCAAGTACTATGACCAAGGAAACTTACAGGAGCAAGTTTATTTGGGTTTATAGTTTCAGAGAGATAAAAATCCATCCTTGCGGAGAAGCATGGCAGCAAGACAGAAGCATGGCAACAGGAAGCTGAGACCTCATAGCTTCAAACTCAACAATGAAGTAGAGAGAACAAATTGGACTGGATAAGGGTTTTGACTATTGAAGTCTGTCTTCTTTGACGTATTTCCTGAAGCTAAGCCACACATGTCAAACCTTCTAAAACAGCACTACCAAATGGAGACCGAGGGTACAAATGATTTAGCTAGTGGGGCTATTTATCATTAAAATCACCACAGTTTATAACAAAGATGGGGAGCATATGCTCTGGGCATTTGTGACGTCATCTCAAGACAGTCTTAGCTCTGAGGTTGATGGAAGCCCTTGGTCTAATATGAACAGGTTCTAAAGGTTTGACCTGATAGGTAAAAAGAGACTATGTTCAGAAACAGAGGCACAGAATAGCTACTATGAAGGGGAATTATCAAAGAATGGAATAGTGTTGGCTCTGGTGCTGTACTACCATAACCTTCCATAGTCACAAAGTCATAAACAGTTAATGAATGGGGAAGTATACACACACATGTACACACACACATGTACACACACACACATGTACACACACACACACATGTATACACACACATGTATACACACACACATGTATACACACACACGTATACACACACACGTATACACACACATGTATACACACACATGTATACACACACATGTACACACACACATGTACACACACATGTACACACACATGTATACACACACATGTACACACACACGTATACACACACATGTACACACACATGTATACACACACATGTATACACACATGTATACACACACATATACACACACATGTATACACACACATGTATACACACACATGTATACACACACATGTATACACACATGTATACACACATGTACACACATGTATACACACATGTACACACACATGTATACACACACATGTACACACATGTATACACACACATGTACACACATGTATACACACACATGTACACACACATACACACACACACACACACACACACACACACACCTGTTGGGTTTTCAGGGAATATTAATTTACAAAAGACAGAAACATTTTCCTCCACTATAACTGTTAACAAATGTGTCATATTGACTTGATTTTTCTGATCGGTTCATTCACATCTTCTAGAAGCCCCACACACCCCAATTGATCGGGTCAAACTTATGAACAATGCCAGGCCAAGAATGGACAGCGGCTAGTCATCAATATTACATGTGACTATACATTCTGCATGCAAATGAATGGTGTGTCAGGGGAAAATTAAAATGCACTCACAGATTTTAGTTAAGAACTGTGGCAAGAATATTGTTTGGGGGAAACAGTGCAGAATTTCAAGTGTCATAATAATGAAAAACAATTGTTTAGCTTAAGTCCTTAAGCTGACTTGCTTCTCTCTGAGGAAAGGCTGAGGAGCACTAATGCAAAATATTTAGTTGTTTAAAAACTTATGGTGAAAATGGGCGGGAAATACTGTGCAAAGTAAGCCATCAGAAGCACAAGCAGACAGACCTGGTGAGACAGTCTCAAGCACGATGAGGGTCTAAAGTAAATATAACCTACCAAAAATCCCTCACTGGGCAAAAAGTGCTAGGACTTAAGGAAAATATGCTTCATCGTCATTATCTGGGAATTATCCTTTGGACAAAAGAATGTAGGAAGCTGTTGGGAGCCTGAAGTGCTGACAGCTGGAAGTTGAGGCGTGCTTTATAAGTGGAGAGAGAACATCTTATGAAGTGAGCAGGGTAAGGGTTGTGAGACAGTCCTGCCGAGCATTTTTGTCAGCCACTTTCCGACTTTAGAGTGAGTTTTCTGATTGTGTTTCTTTTCCGTGGATACAAAACTGTTGTTTGAATACAACGTTAGAGAGTAATCACTGTAGTAAGAAAGTTTAATATTACTTCTTACCACTCAAAATGACATCATTGAGAATTTCTTAAAATAATCTGTTCATCAACTATTGGCTAAAATATTTTCTCAGTTAGAGAAATATTAAAAAAAACAATAAATCATTTAATGGGCTTCATTCCAGATGATATTTTTAAGAAATTTAATACGTTAATAATTTCTAGATAATTAATTTTTATGACATCCACCAATTGTAAATTCTATTTCTTTAATTTTTATAGGCTTATAGCATTCTGGCAGCATCTGATCCATCACACTGTTATGCCTCAAGTGAAACAGCAATAGATATGTGAATACTTTATTGAGGCATATATCTTAATTTTCTAGTTATATGACATAAAATACATAAAGAAAGAATATATAAATGAATAAATAGCCGTGGTAGGAAGATATTCTAAGATAAATATCTGGATGCCATTTAGATTATATATAAATGCAATGGTGCTGAGGCATTAATCACTTCAACTGTCTCTTTGTTATCCATTTGTATAGGATTTTGTTCTTTTGAATATTTGTAAAGCAATAATAAATTTATTAGACAAAAAGCTAATACTATTTTATTTATGAAAATTCCTCTGAGCGCCAGAATTTATTTTTTAAAATATCAGAATGATTTTGAAATTCTCCCTTTTATTTTTTTTAGTAAGGTCTTTCTTCTTTGCTATGTTCTTATATTAAAATGCATATAATGCACTGAAATGTGTTTAGTTTTTTGAAGATAATGATATTAGATAAAACTATATGTAAAACATTGATAAGTGTTTTCAATCATTGTTTTAACTGGATACCTTGACAGAAATTATTCTCTCATAGCTCACAATGATAGATAATCTTTCAGATATGACACTTCAGTGCATACCACATGCCCTTTCATTTATTCTTAACAAGTTGATATAAATATTATTTCTGTTTTACTAGTAGAAATGCTATTACTTAGTTAGGTGACTTGTATTAGTAAGGAGTAGAACTTAAAATTACCCTAGCTTTCAAAATAAAGTTTCTTAGCAATGCATCTAAAGTGGCTTACATTTTCCAAGCACCCAACTATATGTGTGTGTGTATTTAATTATATATTTATATAATATTATCTATAATATATAGTTGTAAATATATGACAAATAGAAATAGCCAAATCCCTATGAATGTAACATTTATAGAACTCATGATTGTCACATGGTTCTCCCTGCTGTATGAAGTTTGTTTTATACATGTGTAATAAAATAAATGTATATTAAAAATATATGTACATTTATATACATATGCATCCATGTATATATGTGTAATTATAAATATATGTTTACATTGGTCAACACAGAATGAAAGAATAAGAAACCACACCATTACCCTGATGACTAGGAGGTGGAGGTCATCAGGGAAATGCAAATCAAAACAACTCTGAGATTCCATCTTACACCCATCAGAATGCCTAAGATCAAAAATTCAAGTGACACCACATGCTGGAGAGGATGTGGGGAGAGAGGAACACTCCTTCATTGCTGGTGGGAATGCAAATTAGTACAACCACTTTGGAAATCTATCTGGCGCTTTCTTAGAAAACTGGCAAAAGGGCTTCCTCAAGACCCAGCTATTCCACTCCTTGGAATATACCCAGAAGATGCTCCAGCACACAAAAAGAACATTTGCTCAACCATGTTCATAGCAGCCTTATTCATAGTAGCCAGAACATGGAAACAGCCTAAGTGTCCCTCAGTAGAAGAATGGATAAAGAAACTGTGGTGCATTTACACTATGGAATACTACTCAGCTACTAAAAACAAGAAATTCCTGAAATTTCTGGACAAATGCATTGAACTAGAAATGATCATAACGAGTGAGTTAACCCAAAAGAAGAAAGAGTCAAATGGTATATACTCACTTATATCTGGACACTAGCCCAAGGGGCATGTCCCACGAAAGCCTTCACTTACCAGGAAAGTGGGTCAGATGGGAGGACATCCTATTGGAACTCTAGGTGAGAGAAGCATGGGATAATGGGGAAATGGAAGGATCCAGAGGGTCCTAGAAACCTACAAGAAAAACATTATGATGGGCAAATCTGGGCCCAGGGGTCATGCTCAAACTGTGGCACCAGCCAAGGACAATCTGTGCAGTAAACTTCGAACCCCTACCCAGATCTAGCCAATGAACAGGACATTCTCCACAGTTGAGTGGAGAGTGGGGACTGACTTTCACATGAACTCTGGTGGCCCATAATTGACCACATTTCCTGGATGGGGAGGCCTGGTGGCACTCAGTGGAAGGATAGCAGGCTACCAAGAAGAGACTTAATACCCTATGAGCATATACAGGGGGAGGAGGTCCCCTCAGTCACAGTCATAGGTGAGGGGAGTAAGGGGAAAATGGGAGGGAGTGAGGAATGGGACGATACAAGGGATGGGATAACAATTGAGATGTAATATGAATAAATTAATAAAATATACTAAAAAGAAACCACACCATACTTAATATTTTAAAATAATATTTAAATAATGGAGTATAGAGATAAAAGTTTGACATATAGAAATACAGAAAGTATCCCTAAGTGGAGATTCAATGATATTGACAGGATAAATACAATAATGTGTCTATCAACTTCTTTATGTAGAGAAGTTTTGGAAAATGTAATTTTCTTATTTGCCTCCTCATTAAGCTATATATGGCCTTAGAGGACAAACATTTAAAATGTATCTTGAAAAATATCACATTAGATTCTATTAACAATTTTTAAAAAAGAATTTTCTAGTAATTTCTTACTACCATGAATATAAAACTAGGCAATATGAATTAAATTATAAAACTATACTAGAAAGACTTTTGCCTTTGTGGTATGGGTCTAACTCTATGAGTTATTTTTAAAAGAATATGTATGGTATAAAACCACCTTTGTCGTTTGGGAAATGCAGATAATTTGGACAAGAAGAGTTAAAATCTCAGGTACAAGAAGAAAATGAATATTGTGACTTATACAACTAGAGAATAAAATAACTACAGGCATGAAAACTACAAGTAAAAATAAAAAATTCAGATATTATAACTGAGATAACTGTTTCTTATAAACTTTTAATTTCAAATAAAAATTGATCTTGAAGACAATATATTGCTGAAGTCTGACCACATAAACAGAATTTAAGTAGAATTTTATTTCCCTTCACTATTTTCATCAAAAGTAATAAGTCTAGCTTCATTTCCTACCTGGGAAATAAGCATAATAGTTAAAAGGGTTTTTTTTTACAACATTGAAGAAAATATTTATTTATTATTTTTATTAAAAATAGGACTTCTTTCATACAGTAAAGCATAGCCACACTTTCTCTACCCTCTACTCCTCCTAGCTCCCTGACCTCTTCTCTTCCACAGATCCACTCCATTGCCATGCCCACTCCAGAAAAAAGTAGGCCTCCAAGAGACAATAGCTGAACAGAACAAAACAAGCTGCAATAAGTCACGGTGAAAGCCCTCATATTGAGTATGGATAAGGTAACCCAGTAGTTGGCAGGCAAAAAAGTCAGAGACACTCCTGTTTCAACTGTTAGGACTCCCACAAAAACACCAAGATAAAAACGCATGACATAGAGGCAGAGGACCTGGTTCAGACCCGTGCAGGTCCCATGCTGCCACTTAAGTCTCTGTGAGCCGTGTGAACTCTGCTCAGTTGATTTGGTGGGTCATCTGCAAAGACCATGACACAACAAATGCTTAGTAATAAGTGCTTGGCATATGCAAATACATATATATTTGCAAATTAGTTAACTATATGTATGAGACTGTTTTGTCACATAATACTAGTATTGCACTAATCATATATGTCGTGTCATTGTCTTATGAAATATATCTTCATATTATTATTAAAAATTTTGTTATGCCCCATATTAGTATAGTAGAGAAGAATGACAGATTAGAGTAATACAGGTTTTAAAAATATACACATACAGTATTGCAAGATGTCAAAGGCTACAAAAATATAGCTTGAACAGAGTTTTTACATTTTACCATTTTTCCCACCCGCATATTCTGAAAGCTATTTGTAAGAAAATTCACAATCCCTTTTCACAAATTCACACATTTACTGCAAAGCATGATGGATTGTTTTCATACGTGACTATGCCCATGTCATATTTCAAAATGACACCAATAATGATGGCCATGCTAATCAATGACAGCATAATACATCTGTACCTGAAATATACTTACACACGCCTCTCTAAACAGAGACAGGCATTTCATATCACTCCTAAAGAAATAGAGTTAGGACAAAGAAGAATCAACAAGATATATAACTATTCATTCAAAATTAATTTTACATGAGTAGTCAGGAAAATTTTATTAATAGTATGTAAATAAACATGTCATTAATTTGTGCGTCTAAAGACAGGCAGCCATATCACATATCTACACATATGTATGCATGTGTCACAAAACAGTCATTGCATTTATGTTGGAGCTATATTTATGTTCCTATTACTTAGTTTCTCAATGCTAGAACCTTCAGTCAGTTGAATGACCAAGGGGGTTGAGGCACTCACATGGATATTCTGCTGAGGGCATCACAGATGTGTGACTTTATCTCCGAGGTCATTCTAAATTAAACAATGAAAATTTATTAGCACATGGTTGTTCATGCATGATTTAGCTTTGATTATTTTTTCATAAAAATTAAAATTTGTGTGACTGTATCTACTCACATTTCCCTAATGTATTCTCTGTTCTTCAATATATTTGAAAGTGTAACTTTTTAATATGCTTCTATGTTAATGTTTAGAGTAAAGTTTGACACTCAACTCAGAAAATGTCGATGTGTATAAAATATTACTAAAATTTGACTGACACAATTATTAGATGTTTTGAATATTGAAATTAAGGATGCTAATAAGTCATAAACCTCTTTTATTTGGGATCCATGGCTCCTGGACCCAGTGCACCCCCAATACACTGTGGTTGATGTAGACAATCACCCTGGTCGGAGACAATACAGATAAGCACACATCTGGGTTTAAGGTTCCAGCAGGAGAAAGTTGATGGCAGATGGAAAAAAGGTGTTAGAACAATTGTATGGCCACTGTCTCCAGAAACCCCAAATTCTAGCCTGTGGTTAAGAGACCTCTGTCAGGGATCTGGGCCTCCTGGCCCTTGACCAAAAAGCCATAATTCTCCTGGCAAGGGGCCGGTATTACTTATTAAATCCAAATGGATAAGCAAAGTTCAAGAGGGCTCAAAATATACAGGTTAGCTAGGGAAGCTGGAGACAAAAGGAGTATAGGTGTGACAATATTGGTAGCAGGCACTGTGCAAAGCGGTGATTAAGTATGCAAAAGTTTGTGTGTTCCTAGTTTGCCTCATTGTCTTCTTTCTGAGCTCTGATCCCAAGAAGAAAAGTCTCTGTTCTCAAGTCTTTCTCGCACAAACTATAAAGAGTCCATGTCAGAGACAGTTCCCACTCCACTTACTAGAGGACCCACATGAAGCCTGAGCTCCCATGGGCTACATCTATGTAGAGGACCTCTGTCCAGTCCATGCATTGTCCTTGGTTGGTGTTTCAGACTCCACATGTTCCTCTGTGCCCTGCTTAGTCAATAATTAATACGGGACCTCTTGAAACTGAAAAGCTTCTGGAACGCAAAGAACACTGTCAGTAGAATGAAGTGTCAGTCTACAGATTGGGAAAAGATCTTCACCAATCCTCTGTCCTACAAAGGGCTAATATCCAAACTGCATAAAGAATGCAAAACATTAATCACCACCACCAACAACAAAAAAACCCAATTAAAAAATGGGTCACAGAGCTAAATAGAGAATTCTTAACAGAGGAATATTGAATGGCTGAGAAACACTTACAGAATTGTTTAACGTCCTCAATCATCAGGGAAATGAAAAAAAAACTATATGAGAAGGTGTAAATTATTTTATATATGTATATATTTGCTTTTGATTGTGTGGGTGTACGCAGACATATGTATACAGGCACATGTGTCCGTATATACTCAAATGTAGGTGTTAGATTCTGCGGTGTTGGAGTTGCAGGTAGTTGGTAGGCACCAGGCGCCATACTGGAGGGCTTAGATTTGAACTCTTTTACTCACGGTTGTGCAGAAAATGATCTCACCCTCTGGCTGTACTTGAAAGTGGGTTCAAACGTGGCCTGCTTCTAGCTATTTAGTATCTGTTCAACCTAGGATATATATTTCTGTGACCAGCTAGACTAGGATCTGACATGACCAGGAGTCTGATTGATTAACCATTGACTTGTATAAGTTAATTATTCTAAACAGTTTGTAATAGCAGCTTCTAACAGGACTGGAAGTAAACCTTACATTGTAAATGAGTTATAAAGCTCTAGTACCTCACACAAGAATAGAAACACACACGCGCATGCACACATACACACACACACACACACACACACACACACACACACACACACACTTTAGACTCATTAGATAGGATAGATAGTACTTTGTTCAAGGTTGCCAAATACAAATGAGCTAAACATTTTGAATATAGGTTACATATGGCTTGCCTGATTGCTTCATAACTGTTCTTACTGTGTGTAATTTATTATAAATAAAGTCCATATGCCAAAAAGAAATATACATTCAAATGAGCCTTTCTTTTACCATTAAGTTTTGAAACAATGGAATATGTGAAGTGATGAACCTTTTTCACTTCTAGAGACATCGTCATGGTAGAAGACTAGATACAGAAGCTAATTGACTACACACATTTGTTTCTCTGGAAAATTCCCAACCCAGCCAAAAAACATTTAAGGGGCGCTAAATCACAGGGTGTTTCTACTGTGGATCCTTGAGACAGAGCTAAGAAGAGAAAGGAAAGATCTAGCCAGGGAATGTTTTAAGTGTTTACATAAAAGAAAATCAAACTTCTAGTAGTTTGCTAAACTGCTGGAAAACTGGTGTTGATTTTTATGACAGCTAGCATTATCCAAATTAATAAAAATCACAGAGAGTTCAACTGCATAACTGTAACATTGCTTACAAGTAAAAATGCAGAAATAGCTGGGCAGTGGTGGTGCACGCCTTTAATCCCAGCACTTGGGAAGCAGTGGCAGGTGGATCGCTGTGAGTTGAAGGCCAACCTGGTCTACAAAGCGAGTCCAGGACAGTTAAGGCTACATAGAGAAACCTTGTCTCAAAAAACCAAAAAAAAAAACAAACAAAAAACAAAAAAACAAAACCAAAACAAAACAAAAAATAAAAACAAAACAAAAAAATAAAAACAAAAACAAAACAAACCCCCCAAAAAACCAACAACAACAACAACAACAAAAACCAAACAAAAATGCAGAAATAAACATGTGCAGCAACATGCCAGCTATTGAAATGGGAATCACCACACAAACATAAGCAACACACTGTCATATCCTAGCATAATTTGAAGACACGTATGCTAGGAAGAAAGGTATGTGAACAGTAAGATGATTATTAATTTTATCAATGTTTCTCAAAAATCATAGTAGACAGCATTCATTTCAGTTCAAGCAGATGAATATATAATTACACTCACAAGTATTGATTACATATTATAATAGAAACATTATACACATATCTTAGGAAACTGAAAAAAATTAAATAAGTTCTAAACATGGAGAAGCTCTGTATGTCTCTAAACTTCAAGGTGAACTCTTTGGGAACACAGATTATTTCCTATAAATTTCCGTGGTCGTTACTGAAACACATAATGATGTGTGCTTAGTGACAACTCAGTGTGCACTGTGCGGATAACACATTTACTCATTCATTCAAAGCATGTTAAAATACTGTCCCTCCCATTGTCTTAAGCATGCAATAATCTATCTTTGCTGAATTATTCCATTTGTTTTCATCAAAGGACATTACAAGGTTACAATATAAATTCAACATAGTAATGAGTGAGAATAATTTCATTACTGGTCGCAGGCTCCTCTTTCATGAGAATGTATGTATAATATTACTTTCTATTTTACTAGTGAACATGTTTTTTTAAGGCCCCTAATTTTCTTTCTTTTTTAGAAATTCATGGGCAGCACTATTAGATTTACTGGTCTATTAAGGAAAACAAGAGCAAAATGTGAAGTTGGGAGTGTAAAATTCTCAGGGGGATCATGAGAGACTCGGGGAAATTTGGGGTATGATTATGGTCATATTTCATTGTATTCATATGTAAATTCTTCAGTGAATAAATTTTAAAAATAAAATTTATAACTACTTATTTTCAGCTTTCTGTTTCTTATTTCTATTTCTTATTTCCCTAAGAAACCAGTAGACAAACTCGTGATCAGGTTTTAATAGCAGTAAAACAACTTTATAGGTGCTCAGCTGTATCACTCTATCTTCCCTTCCACTGCTGCACTTGTCTCGTTTGTTAAACACCTCTTAGTAAAGTATCCTACAGTATTTGAGAGATGGTGGAATGAGAACAAATGTGCAGATAAAATTAGTAGCATACAGTGCTATATTTATTAACATTTTATTTGCATCTATTCACTTCTTCAGGTTTTTTTTTCAAGAAATGCCTTTTGAGCATCTATTTTATAGCACTGTCAACAAAAAATAATATAAAAACCAAAACCAAAGTACATTCAAATGAAAATATATAAAAAGTCTTATTAAGCTAGTGAGATAATTTAAACACAGAAACATTATAGAGTCATAGATTTTGATAGGACAAAAAGTGGGATTGTGATTCCATGAACACCTTTGTTCTTAGATCTCACTCCTGAAGAAACTAGCCCCTCTGCTGTTTAAAGGCCTAGTTTGAAACCTGCTTCTTATTTGATGGTGTTTACATGGATGTTTATATTCTTTAGCATGCTTAGAGGATATGGATGAAGAAGAAAACCTGCTTGGAATTGAAATTTTTGGTAAAGAAGTGAGAGCCATCAGCAGGTGGAAGAATACCCATGAAAAAGCATGCTGAAATTTGAGCCCAAAGAAAAGACTACATTAGGAAAATGAGAAAACCAGATTAGTGGGAGAACTGAAAAGGGCACTGTGGTGATTTGAATAGGCCACAAAAACTCAAATGTTTGAATGCATGGTCCTTGGTTGGTAGAAGTGTTTGGGAGGGGTTAGGTCTTAGAGGACGTGGTTCCTTAAGGATGGGCGTTGAGGTTTCAGACGAGTTCTGCTCTTCCAGTACTTTCTTTCTGCCTCGTGACTGCCAACTAAAATTTGAGCTCCGCTATTCCTTCAAACTAGTATCAGAGATTCTACTGTCTGAAACTATGAGCCAAATTAAATAATTCCTTATCTGAGTCATTTTTCTCATAGTGCTTTATTTCAGCAGGAAAAGTATGACAGACAGACTCAATTTCATAACTCTGATACTTTGAAGATATAAATCTAGCTCACTTCAGAGTTTAAAGGAGAGACAAACCTGTTTTTTAGGATCCCAAGTGTGGTTTGGAAATCTATCTGGCACTTTCTCAGAAAAAATAGGAATAGGGCTTCCTCAAGACTTAGCAATTCCACTCCTTGGAATATACCCAGAAGATGCTCCAGCACACAACAGGGACACATGCTCAGCCATGTTCATAGCAGCCTTATTCATAATAGCCAGAACATGGAAACAGCCTAAGTGTCCCTCAGTAAAAGAATGGATAAAGAAACTGTGGTACATTTACACTATGGAATACTACTCAGCTACTAAAAACAAGGAATTCCCTAAATTTCTGGACAACTGGATTGAACTAGAAATGATCATAATGAGTGAGTTAACCCAAAAGCAGAAAGAGACAAATGGTATATACTCACTTATATCTGGACACTAGCCCAAGGGACATGTCCCATGAAAGTCTTCACTTACCAGGAAAGTGGAACAGAGGGGAGGACATCTGATTGGGACTTTAGGTGAGAGAAGCATGGGAGAATGGGGAAATAGAAGGATCCAGAGGGTCCTAGAAACCTACAAGAAGAACGTTATGATGGGCAGATCTGGGCCCAGGGGTCATGCTCAAACTATGGCACCAACCAAGGACAATACATGCAGTAAACGTCTAACCCCTAACCTGGTGGACAGGACATTCTCCACTATTGAGTGGAGAGTAGGGACTGACTTTCACATGAATGCTGATGCCCTATTTTTGACCACATCCCCTTGATGGGGAGGCCTGGTGGCACTCAGAGGAAGGATAGTAGGCTACCAAGAAGAGACTTGAGCATATACAGACTATGAGCATATACAGGGGGAGGAGGTTCCCCTCAGTCACAGACAGAGGGAAAGGGAGTAGGGGGAAAGCAGGAGAGAGGGAGGAATGGAAGGATACAAGGGATGGGCTAACAATTGAGACAATAAAAATAAATTAATAAAATATTTAAAAAGAAAGGACCCCAAGTGTGGGATCAGAACTGTCTTGTGAGAGAACAGGTGAGGTTAATCCACTAGAAGACAAACCACCTCATGTGGGAGCTTGATTGTTGTCAGCTGAAATCATCCCATGAGCAGACTCTGGGAGGAGATATATAAATGAGCCCAGAAATGGAGGCAGGGTTTTTTTGGAGACTTTGGATAGTTTTGGCTGTTCATTGCTGCACTTCGAGACGCTCCTAGAGAGAACCGCTTGAAGGAAGGCTTCAGGGCTCCAGCTCCTGCTGAGGTTCCATGTTCTGGTTACTCCAGGTTCCAGCAGAAGATCTCCTGCTCATTATGCCGGGAGAATCATTCCTCGGAACTGATATCTTTACAGTTTTGTTATTGTGTTCCTTGATCCTCTTTTAATATTGATTTGGTTAGTCGGGTTATAAGTGACTTACACTTGATTAATAAGTTGCAATAAAAATATTGGTTAAGAAAACTGAGCCTACAAGAGTTAGTTGTGGATTTATAACACAGCACACTGTTAACTAATATTCTTGACGTCTCAAGCCAATCTTTCATCCTCAAATTTCAGGAATTCCTTGTTTTTAATAGCTGAGTAGTATTCCATAGTGTAAATGTACCACAGTTTCTTTATCCATTCTTCTATTGAGGGACACTTAGGCTGTTTCCATGTTCTGGCTATTATGAATAAGGCTACTATGAACATGGTTGAGCAAATCATTACAGTATTTTTACTCCTGATGTCCTATTATTATTCTAAGCATTTATGGATGTTCTGATTGCAATGCTTATTTGTGTCAATCAAAATATTTTGTCTGGCCTGAATAAAAGAAACAGTCATTGTCCGCAGCATTCCTTCTAGCAGCTTCGCATAGATACACCCTTGATCTACTTACAACAAAGCAATTTCATCATATTAACATAGCCAAAATCAGTGTTAGTGATTGGAAAGGCAATATATGTTGGAGTTTTATAAATGCTTTAAAATAGCATGCTGAGAGGGAGTAACCTCTCACATTAGTGAGATTTTATTTTACATTTGTCATGTAAAACATTAAATGATGTAAAACATTAGACACGACTCTTGCAGGCATTGGCATATGCTCGTCAGAGGCAGGACTACATCTTCTGAACAAGTATTCTGCCTGATGTTTCCCACGGCCCATGCTTAGTATGCATGCATGGATATCCAGTCTTAAGAAGCTTATCACTGAGTTTAGTGAGTTTTCACCATTGTGATTCTAGTGAGTATTAAGTTATGGAAGATTTACATCTTTGTAGTATCTTATTCTTACAGTATGAATCTGTTACTTATTAACTGAAGTGGCTATTTATTTTCTTTAACCTGAGTATGTTTTTTCCCCACTGTAATGCTCTACTTCTGTCTCTTGATAGTGGAAAGGTATTTTATATCTCCTGGATGAAGTACAATATTTTTATGCTTCATCTCAAGCTTAAAGTGATCCCCTATTGCCCAGCATCTGGGCCCCACCATCCCTCTCCCAAGACAGTGGTATTTTGTTTTAAGAAAAGGCTCTGAAGAGTATCTGTGCACAGCAGAGCAAATACTGTGCCTGATGCCCTAGAGCTCACTTAGAGAGAGGGCTTTTAAATGGAAGCAGTCCACAGCTCACTCCCTCGATTCACATGCTCAGAACGACTCAACTCAACTCATGATTATGCTTTCATCTGTAACAATTGTGCTTTTGATAGGAAATATTATTGAAATTTTACAAACGACTGATTGGCACACTGTGTTCACCATACTGTGTCCTTGAAGACATGCATCAAAAAAAATTTTTTTTAAAAATGCATTGAAAATCAAGAGATCTTCAAATTTCTATATAACCTTTCACAATAAAATGTCTAGTAGGGAAGCAATTAGATAGTTAGCTGATAACTACAAAAAGGCCTGCTGGGAAAAATACTTAAAACAAATTAGAGATAGCTCTTTTGTAACAACTATAAAATAAAAGATATATATAAATTGTTAATACCAGTTTTTCTTCTAGGTATTTAGTAGTTTGCAATAAATTTCCAAATTTATTATCTAATAAGGCTACCCCTAATAAGGCAAGTAAATAAATATACACCAACTGATTTCCGGAAAAACACCAAGAACAATAGATTAGGGTAGAGGAAAAGAGGATAGCTGAATCTAGCTCCGTGATCCTAAGTCAGCAATGAGTCAGAGTCACCTGCCAGAATTGCTGCATGTGGACCACTGGGTTCTCTCAGCAGAGTTTCTGATTTAGTAGAACCAGGCTGAAGCATATAGATCTGCCTCACTCATCAATGCAGAAGTTTTAGTTTAACAATGGTTCTCTAGTTAAAGAGAGAATTTAGCTCAACAGGAACTAATATTAGCGTAACCTCAAGATCATTGCCTTTATACTAAATGTGTGAAAGAAATATTGGATTCTATCTGCTAGAAGATAAAGAAAAACTGGAAAAACAGAAATAAGTGAATAGTAATGCAAAAGACTCCAACATTTCAAACTCATGTCAGAATCAACATTCAGTGAGATGATGTACAGAAATTGTCAAGAGCCATTGCTTAACAGAAGCAGGTCAGACGACTAACAACCTTGGCTTGCAGACTTTCACACAGCCTTGAGGATTTGGCAAGATACTTGTGTTGGATAAGAAAGTTTATTATTAATTCCAGGTCAGGATGTGGTGCTTGATGTACTTCTTTGGCCTTAAGAGCAAAGAAGTCTAAGCATATAGATAACTAAAATAATTGGTAGCATATATTTCTGTTTCAAGGATCTTCTGGTTCACACAGATGAATACTGTATAAAAGCCTGAGAAAAATAAACTTGGGGTTACAGTATTTACTGTTAGTCCTCTCGAATACTTGTCTTCCTTTTAAAAAATCTCTTTTGCTGTATCTTTTCTATCTCTTCCTGTATCTATTTTATCTCTTAATCCTCACACTCCATATACATGGACTGGTTGATTCTTCTCACTGGCACCTGCAGGGAATTGATCTTTTGTTTTATGTATGTGTACATTTGTGTGTACATATAATTTTGAAATATGTATTTTTCTTTATCTGCTTTGATGTGGATTAAAAATAGCTGCAAAGAGTATTTCCTTTGATAGAAGAGTGAAGTTTAAATTCCTCTTCTCTGAGGCTGATCAGGCTCTTTGAGAAGTTATACAGCAGACCACAAAGGCAGTGATGTGCTGGCTCCTGGGCAAGGCTTGGAGGAACTACAGCCTCCTCCTCATGGTGGTTGTAATACTTGTTCTTCCAACCCTCTCTCCACACATTGGAGAAAACAAGGCATCACAACGAGTGTCTTACCAAGTTTACAGATGCTGTAAGACTCACTGTGTTCCAATGAGTCTTTGGGAAGAAATGAAGTGCTGTCAAATTACTACCTACAAATCAACAATTGGAAAAAATCCTTTCTTTTGAAATGCACTGAAATTCCCGTTGTTGACTTACCCTTTCTTAGATGCATATATTTAAAGTTTCTTTATTAACACATTTACTCTAACAGTACATTTTATATAGTCATTCTGCAAGGAACAAAAGACAACAAATGCTGTTAACATAGACAATGTGATTTTCAAAATAATGTGCCATATTGTTTCAGATATCCAAGAAAACAAACTGTATTTTCCATTTACTATATGTTATTTCAATTCAAAAATCATCAAAATATATAAGATCATACATAATAATTCATGTTCATGTGTGAAAGGGACCATAGTTTCTGATAAAAAATGTTTTAAATGTTTGAGTTATTAAATACTTTGAAAGAATTGTACAAGACATTCCTATGAATCACAAAATTTAAAAAATCCAAATACATGCTCATTGAGTCATAGTGAAGTATAAAAGATTCCTAAATTTATGAAAAATACTTTTCTGTACATGGAGTCTTCTGCAGTTGAATTCCTTAGTGTGAGAGGTTGTGAGAAGTCATACAAAAATTATCTATTTTTAATAACTTGAAGGTATAAAATTTTAAGCAAATAACTTGATATGAATTTGAAGTTATTGATGTTAATACTTTAGTTTACCGTAGACAAAATTCAAGTAGGTAGACTGGTTGGGATATTTACAATATTATAGAACAAGGGTTCTCAACCTGTGGGTTTTGATCCCTTTCAGGGGGGTCAAATGAACCTTTCACAAGGGTCACCTAAGACCATTAGAAAACACATTATTATGTTATTTGCATTACAGTTCATAACACTATAAAGTTACTGATATGAAAATGCAACAAAAATAATTTTATGGTTGGGGGCCACAACATTAGGTGGTTGAGAGCCACTGTTCTAGGAGAAAGAATAGAATAAACCAGTGTGATTCTAGAAGATATTTCCTAAAAGTCTAATTGTGTAAGAATTTTATAATTAAGAATACTAAATTGGCATCTGTTGATAAATGGATTGTGATCAATAGAAAACCTCAAGAGCATCACTAACGTAGTGATAAAGCAGAACTATTTAGTAAAATATTAAATATTATTAGAGGGTGACACTATCAGCTTTTATTAAATTTCAGATTTTATAGACACCAAAACAACAACAACAACAACAACAACAAAAACACAAAAACATTCTAGGTGGAGCTTAATTAGACACAAGAACTGGAGGTCAGGGACAAAAGTCTCAGTAGTAAATTCCCAATCTGTAGCTATGAGAAACGAATATTATTGAGCCGATGAAGTGGAACAAAATTAGCAAATTCAGGGGGAAATGTGGAAATCTGTCTCTCTGACTTTGTGGATCTATAAGCAAGTACAGGGTCATGAGTCAGAGTCACTATCACTCAGAGGTGCAGAAGTGGGGGAATAGGCTGGAGCAGAGGACAATGGTAAGGAATTCAACACCCAGCTTGGAGTCTGTTGTGGTCTCTGAGCCCAAAATGTGTCTTTAAAAGGCTATGGCCCCTTCTTCTATTATGTATCCCAATCTTCATAAGTGTCTGTTTCTGAAAAAAAATCTAACTGAGAAATATTAAGAAAAATGCATTACCTAAGATTTATATGACAGGATAGTTAAATCAACACAGAAAAGTTTGTGACACTCTTTGCATAATATCTGTTTATGTCATTTTTAGAATTTTAAAATTTCTAATAAACACACAAGAAATTTCAGGATTCCCTTTCAGAAGGTATAGCAAACACATGCCTTCTACCAACACCCCCGTAGGTTTTGAATTATTGCAAACCTGCTTTATTTGGAGTTCTTTGATGTGTGTACCCCTTTTCAACAGGAGAGAAAATAGGTTAAGGGGAACAGGAGAAGTAGACCTTTTCAGACTCAGTTCCTTGAATTCCGCTCTCTGTAGTCAGGATCCTAGCAGTCCATTAAGTAGCAAACCAGCAATTCAGCAAAGGTGACTGCAACAACAGCATCCAGAACCTGGAAGTGTTCTCTGGAGTGGCTCTCTCTAGGAACATCTCAAAGCAGAGTGACGAATGGCCAGCCAATAAGAAGCAGTACCATACACCAAAGGCCAGAAAAGCCAGGCCTCCTGTTTGAGGGCTCAAAACACCATGGTATTAAAGGGCCACAGCATTGATAAGGTTGAGAGGCACTGCTCTAGAAGAAAGGATTAACCAGAGTAGACAGCCAAACTCTGTGAAGACAGGGTAAGCCAGTCCTCAATAGTTCCTGCCTCACAAATGTCTGTCAGATATATTGGGCCAGAAGGCTGAAGATGACTGTTTAGGTAGAAAACTGTCTCTGTCATTTTTTTCATTTTGGAAGCTGCTAACCTGCACTTCTGGTTCACTCAGGTAATTAAGTTTTATTCCTTCTCAAGTCTCTGATGTAGTTGAAGACCACATAGTTTACTTTTACAATGAAGCTTACATGTTTTGGGGTTAAGATGCTTTTAAGTCTAGATAGATGTTTTAAGTTGATAATGATGAGATATGATAGATATTGATTTTCATTCATAATTTTAGACTCACAAAGAGTCTTCTTCAAAGTTGCCAATTACAAATAGCCAAAACACTAAGAATGTAACATTTATATAATTCCTGATTGTTTCATGATTCTTCTTGCTGTAGGTATTTTATTGTATATGTGTGTAATAAAATAAATGTATATGTAAAAAATACAAAAAAATAATAAAAAATTTTGAAAATTTGTAACAGTGTAAATCTGGGAGTTATTTCACAAAATCTAATTGTGTAACAGTTTTATAATTATGGATCCTCCCAGAGTCCATACTAGAATCTTTATCAGTTGCCAAAGACTATGTCTCTTGTCTCTCACAAGTCTGATTCACATCCCTCACTTAGGATCAAAACAAAAACACTTATGTCCACTACACACCCTCAAAAATACTCCTGTACCAAGACAGTGAGGATACAGAAGGTTTAATTTTTAAAAAATTTGAGATAATTTTATTCTTCTGTATCACTCCTTGCAATTTGAATTCTTTAAACATGTGTGTCCTGCAACTTAACTACTGGAATATAAGGCTAATACTTATGGACACTGCTTCTGTTTAATAATCTAAGTGTGGAGAGATAAAAAATTTAGATATAATAATGATTTTATAGGCATGAAAATATAATCTATTAATCTGCACAAAGACTCACACATGTGTGTGTGCATGTGCACACATCCACGCATCCCTGGAGAAACAAGGTAGAGATAACTATGATATTTGTTCTTCCTTGCTGCAACTGATCATATGTGCATAACTGATGTGTATAACTTTCCTTTTCAACTCTATATTTCTTATTTTCTTTGACCTCATAGTGTACAATGGTCAACTATTTGGATGGTAAGGTGACTTTAGACATACTTTTTGGAGGATATTCATTATGATGTCTTCTGCCAATTTGAACTTTAGTTTTTCATTAACCACATTGTAAGAAAGGAGTATGAGAAGATGTCACAGAAAGAGTTAGCCCTTTCATATTTTCCTCCCTAATGCAATGTATAAGCATTCACTTCCCAGTTGAGTAACTGGGGAAACATTGAAAGGGAGATAATAAATAAAGAGAGTAACTAATAAACTAAAAGTCTTTCACTGTCCGTGATGATTGCCTTCTGTACAGTGAGTTATATGACTAGCTCAATTCTTTCATCTGAGGTTGAACTTGATAATAAGGAAATTATAATGCTTAACATGGACTAAATGCTTCATAAAGATACATTTTTTTGAGTCAGAGAAATGCCCCAGCAGTCACCAGCTCTTGCAAAAGGCCATGTTCAGTCCTCAGATCCAATCTCAGAAAACCACAATTGCTCACAACTTCAGTTCCAAAGAGACTCAACACATGTGGCCTCTGAGAGCATCTGTGCTCATGCCGACACATCCCTGTGCACATGTGCACATAGTTTTAAAATCTGTTAAATATGTTGTTTTTCATCTTTACTCAATAGAGGATCTATATGTTGTTAATAATAGTGGCAAATTAGACTATGAGGTAAGAGTCTAACTTGGTTTTCTAACCCAGGAGCTAACATTACCGGGGAGTGTTTTACACACACACACACACACACACACACACACACACACACACACACACACACGCAAACACATACATAGGCACACACACACACATGCACATACACAGACATACTTACCTCACACATGAGAGAGAGGGAGAGAGAGAGAGAGAGAGAATATCAAAGAAAAGGAAGGAGACAGAGATATACACTAGGACTGACAATTACTGTAATTAATTTGTTTCTTCTTTGTTTGGGTATTTGGTACTCATACTTCCTGGTAAAAGACGTGAAATACCTGAATATAAGTCATGCCTTGGTACTCTTGATATGCTAGTGTAAGCCAAATAACTAATTTGCAATTCATTTTACAGTTCCACAGCATTCTTATCTTGGGGCCAGGAACATTTACTTTTTGCATGTTTTAATATTGAAGCAAGTCCTATGGTGCTTATTGCATTCTACTCTGGCTTGAAGATCTGAAGTCTTTATTTTTTTATGAGTTATAGCTGATGGTGTCATTAGCCTTTTTCTCCTGAGAACACCTGGCACATTTAGGCATCCTTTGCAACCAGGAATCTTCAGCACTAATAATTATGCATTAGGCCCAAATTTTACATCTTCCAAATACTTTAAAGCCAGTGTTTTATTACTTGCTGTTCACAAACAAACCTGTAAATCACCTCAGGATTATTATCTTTTCCCTTATTTGTAGAAGCAACAAAGAAACATAAAAACAGAGCAGTTCAAAAATCATAATAAGAATACCAGTGACAGAAATCTGTATTTCTTTGAAACAAACAAACAGAACCAAAATAAATAAATAACCAACACACCGGGCTTAACCACATCTAAGATAAAAATTTGAGGTGGTGTCTTTAGAGGATTAAAAATTTGAAAAATATTTTATTAAACGTGGTCCATTAATATAACATGGTACCTTCTCAATTTCATGCTGTCTTTTGTTGTTTAACTACCACTAAGTTTAATTTTTGCTGCCTGTATATACATGAATGTGAGAGCATTCACTGGAGACTGATAAATATACTAATGCCTGCATCCCCCCAAAGAAGAATGATTCTTCCTTCTGGAGCATCTTTCAACAACTGTTAGCTCCTCAGTCAGATGAGTCCTCATGGGCTCATGCTCTCAGCCATTCTGGATTTTTTCCCGGACCTCTCTCCTTTTCCTTAATTAATTAATTAATTAATTAAAGCAGTTTACAGCCTTATCCCAGCCCCTTTCTCCTCTTCTCCAAGTCCCACCCTCATACTCTCTTACCCTCATTCCCCTCTCTCCGTGCTCTCAGAGAAGGGGAGGACCCCAAAGGGAACTAGCTCACCCTAACCCTCAAGCCACAGGAGTACTAAGCACATCCCCTCCACTGAAGCCTGACAAGGCAGCCCAGCTAGGGAAAAGGGAACCAAAAGCAGACATCGGAGTTGGAGATAGCCTTTACTCCCATTCTTAGGGAACCCACATGTTGACCATGCTGCACATCTCCTGCAGACCTGTAGCGGTCCTAAGTCTAGCCCACGCATGCTCCTTGGTTGGTAGTTCCATCTTTGTGAACCTCCACGAGCTTAGGTTAGTTGATTCTGTAGGTCTTCTTGTGACATTCTTGACCCCTCAATCTCCCTCTATTCTTCCTTTAACTCTTCTACAGAACTTCCCCAAGCTCTGCCCATTGTTTGACTGTGGGTCTCTGCATTGGCTTCCATCAGCTCTTGTATGAAGCCTCTCAGAAGACAATTATGCTAGGCTCCTGTCTGCAAGCATAGCAGAGGATCACTAATAGTGACCGGGGTTAGCTCTCTCCCATGGGCTGGGTGTCAAGTTGGACTGGCCAATGGTTTGCCATTCTCTCGGTCTGCTCCTACACTTGTAGGCAAGACAACTTTTGGGTTGAAGGTTTTATATGTGGGTTTGTGTCCCCTCTCTCCACTGAAAGTCCCATCTGGGCACAGAAGGTGGCCAATTCAGACTCCTTAACTCCCTCTGCTACAAGTCTCAGGTAGAGTTACTCACATAGACCCTAGGAAGTCTCTTCTCTACCAGAGATGCCCCCTCCCGATTTCTGCTCTCTCTCCCTGTCCGTCCCCACCCACTCTCCCTGCACATGATCCCCACCCCCGTTACCCTTCCCACCCCCTCTTCCGCCCAATTTGCTCCCTCCATCTACTTCAGATGTCAATTTTATTTCCTCTTCTGAGTGAAAAACATCCTCTCTTGGGCCCTCCTTGGCTTCCTTGTGTCTGTGGATTACAGCATGGTTATCCTGTTCTTTATAGCTAATATCCACTTATAAGTAGCTTATACCATGCGTTTATACCAGACTCTTTCTGAGTCTGAGTTACCTCAGTCAGGGATCTTTTCCAATTCCATCCATCTGCCTGCAGATTTCAAGATTTCCTTGTTTCTAATACCTGGTTAGTATTCCAATTTGTAAATGTAGTGCACTTTCTTTATCCATTCTTGGATTGAGGAACATCTAGGTTGTTTCCAGTTTCTGGCTATTGCAAAGAAGGCTGCTATGAACATAGTTGAGCAAGTGTCTTTGTGGTATAGTGGAGCATATTTAGAGTATACACCCAGGTGTGGTATAGCTTGGTCTTGAGATAGAACTATTCTCAGTTTTATGAGAAACTTCCAGATTGATTTCCACAGTGGTGGTATAAGTTTGCACTCATACTAGCAATAGAGAAATATACCCTTAGCTTCACATTCATGCGAGCATGTGCTTTCACTTGAGTTTGATCTTAGCCATTCTGGAATCAAAATAGCACTACATCTTTGAAATTCGATCTCTAGAATGAATATGCATTGCTCAACTACACAGTGTCAATGTTGGCTACTTTGTCATGGTGATTGGCTAACTAATACGCTTATGCTTTATTTCCATTGTTTTTGTGTCTCATAACATAGTTTATTTGTTTCTATATAACAACTTCAAATAACATGATGGACTCTTCAGTTGTTTTATCTAAAAATCATTTGGCTGGTGTAGTCCAGTGGTGTTTCACCAATATTTTATGCTTATATTGCCAATACACATGCAAATTATAACAAGAATTTTGTCATGATTATGTGGTATCTATTGACTCATTTGGAATCTTAACATTATAACAAGTTCAAGGTTTCAAATACAGCAGGAAACTTCTTATTGCCACTTACTTAGGTAAGTTCTTTTTCTTCTATAATTTATTTGCAATTTATGTAATATAAAACTTCTTGTATTTATAACAGTATTTAACTTTTATACTAAATGCCAGTGATACTTTCTTAAATTTCATTATCTTACTTTTATTATTAATACATAAAATATTATTGATATTAATATGTTGATTTTTGATAAATTCAAATGCATGTATTGGCTCTTCATGGTAGATGCTTTGTTCATGTATTATGGTTATTTGGGATTTTCTACTTAAACAATCATGGAATCTGCAAGGAAAGGTATTTCTATAATTGAATTTTCTTATTTTCTTTCTTTGAACTACTTCTTGCACTGGCTGAGAATAACTTTTTGATTTTGAATATTAATGCCAAGAGAAAATATTGCTGCATTATTTCCATTCTTAGTAAAAGTCGAATCTTTAACCATTAGTAATGTCACTAGAGTTTAGATTTTCTTATGACTGTCTTTTATAGGGTACTAAAGATTTCTTCCATTTTGAATTAGCTGTATATTCTTCTTTTGTTGATTCACCAAGAAAATACATTACACTTTCTTGGTGCTATTTCTGCATCTATTAAAATATCATAAAATCTGTGTTTAGTTTTACAGTTAATATAGCAAACTGAATTTTTAGGTTGTTAATGCCAAGAATTGAATTGGTTTATCTCCAGCACATTGGAACTATCTTTCTGTTTCCAACCTAAGCATCACTTGGTCTTTTTATATTATTTTTTCAATATAGTCTATAGGGTTAGTAACACTATACATAAGATAAAGTTATAAGAATCTTTAAAAACATTAACATACAAATAACAGAAATACATGATGACGGCTTTACTCAATGTTCTGAATATGCAAACTTTCACAACATAAGAATATAAAAAATCGTGATGAAACAAACAATAAAAATCATAAAATAATAACAATTTATATAAAATTTATTTTGCATGCTTTTGTTCAGAGATGGCAACTCCCGTTGCCCTAGCTTTGTAAAAATTTATCAGTTTTTAAGATCAGAAGTTCATTCTTCTGATAATTTGATTAGTTTTTATACTGAGAGGCAGGCATCAAATTTGACAAACTGAAGCAACTTCAAACAACTACAGACATAATCATTCCAATAGTAGTTGTAAATAGTAGGACTGAGATCAGGGTCTTTACACTTTCTCCATAAATAGATTTCAGTCTGGGTTTTAGTCCTTTGCTTTTAAAATTTGGCCAAATATTGGCTTCAACTGACCTCTACCACCACTTACAGTGATTACTTAGAAAGTTCTAGAACAACAAGAGTAGATAGGCTTGTTTAGAAAAACATTATTCTGACAAAAACATGATTCATAAAAAATTTAAGATAAAAATTAAATGAAATAAGATTTTCATGGTAATTTTCTATTATCATTATCATCAAAATCATCATCATCATCATCATTATCATTGTTATTATTATTACTGGAAGTATACTTTCCCCATACAATACATCCTGACCATACCTCCCTTCCTCCCCTGTTCCCACTTCCCCTCTCCCTCCCCTCTCTTCCAGATCCATCCCTCTCACTCCATTTTTTTTCTTTAGAGAAGAACAGGTTTTCAAGAAACTACTGCTGAACAGAGGGAAAAAAAACGATACAATAAGACTTTTCAGATGGTTAGTAAAATGGCTTGGAAAACACTCTAGAAAAAATGTTCTGTGGGATACATTACAAGATGTATCCTTGTGCTCAGCCTTGAAAAGCTGAGACTGCAGATCTGGATTTGCCTTTAAGCTTCAACTGGAGGAGAGAGAGAGAGAGAGAAGATCTCCTGTATTTACATATGGGTGTGTGCTCTTTAAAACTTGTATAAAAGCACCACTTGAAACATTGCTTGGGAGAATGAAAACTGTTCCTTATTATATGCCAAAATGTATTTGAAGCTCTTTATATGCACACCTCTCATTTAGGTATTCTCAGAAGACAGGACCAAAAGCTGACAGGCATTATATGGAACTTACTCAATCAATCATTGATTTGATAATATCTTCTCAACTTAAAATAAAACTAGTTTTCTATGAAGGCTGAAGTTCTAATTTCTGCTGAAATTATAAATTAAAAAAAATCACCTAATTAATTTACCAAAGTTAAGTACAGTTGTTTAATTAATGGTCACTCTTTTAATATTATGTTCTGAGTGGAGTAAAGCACGTATTTTGTGTCAAAAGACGTAATTAGCAGTCCTGAAACTAATGAACCTCACTGGCAAAACTTTTTATAACCCATTTCCCCCTGGCCTGGATCCTGTCCCCATCTGTACCTGTGCATCTGGTGACTGTCCGTTCCTTGCCAACTTAATTCTCATGTAATAGCAGCTGACTTCTCCCTCATGCTCACAGGTGCCAACTGTTCACTGTGTATCTAATTGGATAACTAAGCGCAGCATAATGGGCTGCTTTCACACATCTCGCTTCTTTTCCTCCAGTTATCCTCACATGCTATCCACTCATTCTATGGCGAGCTCATACACCACTGCAAAATGTTCCATATAAAGTTCCTTGATTTGTGCCTTTGAGCATGAGTCTAACTTTGATAACCATCTGACACCTGATGATGTCCAAGCATGGACTTTCAGGGTAATACATGGGGATAATAAATAGCTAACGAGCAGCTGTCCTAAGAGGTGGAAAAACACCGCTTTATAAAGGAAAGCAGGATGATTAGCAGAGCAGGGGCAGAAGGAGAGAGGCCTAGAGCTCAGTCTGGATGGAGTAGCCACAGTTTGGGAGTTCTGCCCCATTTTAAAGAGATGGTCCAACTGCAGAGATTGGGGATTATGGGTTAGGAAAAGAGCAAGAGTAAAAAAATCTACTGTAAACTCAAAAACAGATATTTTACACGAGAGAGAGAGAGAGAGAGAGAGAGAGAGAGAGAGAGAGAGAGAGAGAGAGAGAGAGAGAGAGAGAGAGAGAGGGAGAGATGGAAAGGAAAGTCAGATATGTATGCAACAAGTGAGACACCAGCAAAGTCCTCTCCTTTTGGCCGACCCCTGCTGCAGAGAAACATTTTTAAGAAGACCCACAGTGAATCAGGGTTTTCTCAACCCCAAACAAAAGACTGTCCAACCTGCACACTCTGTGACAAGCGTGCACAAGTGGAACTCTCTTTTTATCCTGTGACTTTTAGCTATTAATACTAATAAATAGTTTTGAAAAATCACATCTCTACCATAAAACTTGCATTTGACTTAGAGAGAAATTTACCAGACTACCTTTCAGTGCTTTAACTGTTTTCCTTAGACAACAGATACTCATCCTGATTCAAAATGAACACAATACTGTGAGACCAATTGCAAACCCACCTTTATTAAGTTTATTTATTTATTCACTTTCTATTCCGAGAGCTTGCTCATTCCCCCCCCTCGTGTGTGTCTGTGTGTGTGTGTGTCTGTGTGTGTGTGTGCTCATTCCCCCCTCGTGTGTGTGTGTGTCTGTGTGTGTGTGTGTATCTGTGTGTGTGTGCTCATCCCCCCCCTCGTGTGTGTGTGTGTGTGTGTGTGTGTCTGTGTGTGTGTTGTCTCCCCAGCTGCCCTCTTTTCTTCTCACTCTTTCTTGAGAGTTGGGCATAATCCATCTGTCAAATCTTTCTCTGATTGTCAGCTTGTCTGCGTCTCAATTAGACGTCACTTTCAAACATGGGTGCTTTTCTCTACAAACTCACTTTCTCTCCATTGTTAGGGATTAAGGTCTATATTCCAGCCAGAGGGATTAAAATTGTGCTGGATTAAAATTTCTGTACAGAAATGGTAACATATTTTAACTTTGATGGTCTCATGACATATTGAGGTACCATAAGTACACAACTTAGATCTCAAGTTCTGTATCCATGGAATATTTATTAATGTCATCACAGAAAAGTCAAATAATGTCAAGCTCCCCAAATTTGCAAGTACATAAGCAATGAAACCAAATATTGATGAAACTTGTCAATCTTAAGTTTCCACTTTAATACCTACTATTGCTTTCTAGAAGGAAACAGATGAAATGATAAAATCCAGAAAACTAACTAAATAATATTAATATTATTGTTATAAATGTTATTATAAGAAAACCTTGTACGTATGATTTCATAGGTTGAAGAGCTTACGTATACACATCTATGCTTTTTATTTGAAGATCTGTGGCTATATCATAAGATGTTTAAATGAAGCAATTAGGAGAACACCAACTAATATGACTTTTGGTGGGTAAGATCCTGCAAGGAGGTGAGTGTCAAATAGGGACTGAAATGTGTAATGAAGCAATAATAGAGGAAGAACTGGGACAATGATACAAAAGGTAATAGCTTTATTCTTATGAACCCCCCGCTGTTTCAGGTTTATTAGGCACCATTCTTTCATGACTCCATTTGTTATCTTCAAATAAATTACAAGGTGGCATAAATAATCTCAATTAGAAATAGAGAGTCTGAGTTTTAGAGAATGACATGTATTTTTTCTGTGTCTTATATAAGAGATAGTTCAGTATATAAGAGAGCTTATTTCAAAGCTATGCAAAGGTGAAATTAATGGTGATTAAGCAGCTAAACTCAGTTCCATCTTAGATAGAGTGCAGGTGATTTAAAACATGAATAGACAAACTCAATCAATAATTTTATTGTTTGGGTCAACATTATTATTTCGGTCCTAAAATAGTTTGAATTAAAAAAGTTTTAAAAAATGGATTTTCTTTCTATCTGTACTGATAAAAGACTAGCATTTAGTGTTGGAAACTTTGAAAATTCAGAGAAGGTAAACTTACTTGCCTCATTTCAATATAAAGAACTGGGAAATATCCCTTGCATTACAACTGAATTAATGTGTGGACACATCAATGGAAGCTATGTGCAGAGCATCCTTGATGAATTGCAGCTGTCAGTCATCTGACCTCTGCCCAGAGGTCTAGGTCTAGGAAGGGTAAACATAGAGCCGTGCTGATAATGTAGGCTCAACACAGTCATCTCTTGGTTGTAAGAGAAGTAGCCTGAGATTCAAGTATAATTACACATATTTACTTCATTTCATGACATTTACATCTCCAGTTCTGGTCCCAGCTTGATCACAGACTCTCTGGATTCTTTCTCTATAATAAAGTCCTCAGTTAAGCTGTCACCTCTCTTGGTTTCCAGGTATTCTATCCATCTAAGTATGGACAATTTCTGTAAGCTATTAACCTTTTCCCGTGTTATACAAAGCCCAGAACTATAGCATAGGGTTTACAGTTTCAACTGAATCTCAGATATATGAAGGTTGTGGTTAGAAACAAAAAATATAACTTTCTAAAATACAAATTGAAACTATGCAAATTACTTAAATACATGTATTAATGACCATCTTGTTAGTTGAGTTTAAGAAAGCATATGATGATATAGATATTGTCAATACCGTTTTTGTAATTACTGCATTTCATATAGCACATGACTTTCATAGAACAAATGCACTATATTTGAGTGATTAACTGAAAAGAAATATAAATGTAGACCGGGGATTATGAAGATGTTTGGTTGATTCTATCAACAAAGAGATGTCATGATTTTGTTGTCACATATGTATATGAACAAGGATGACACTGATGGACATGCCAAACTGGGTGGGGGAAACGGTCATGAGACCTCAACTCTAGTCAAAGAGCTATAGGCGGGAGAGGTAGTTTTCCTCAGGGAAGAACATGTCAATGAGTTTTCCAGCACCAAATGGTCAGCCATGAACACATACATGAAAGTAACATTATATGCCTGAGCAGATTATATTAGGATTATATATGCTTGTATATATTCACATGTAATAAAAATTAGAGAACAAAAGAGGGCATGGATTTGAAAGAGAGTGGAAAAGATATATAGGGGTTGGAGGGAGG
The DNA here is from genome assembly GCF_903995435.1 of Acomys russatus. Classification (NCBI taxonomy): domain Eukaryota; kingdom Metazoa; phylum Chordata; class Mammalia; order Rodentia; family Muridae; genus Acomys; species Acomys russatus. Next base: position 56,728,265 of record NC_067158.1, read on the forward strand.
AAAAAGAAGATGAAAATGTAATTATTGTATAATACCAAAATTAAAAAAGAAGAAGCCATGAATTTGAAAGAGAGCAAGGAAGGGAAACTAGAAGGATGAGAGGAAGGAAAGGGAAGGGGAAACAATATAGCTGTATTCTCAAAAAATAAATAAAATAACTAAAACAAAGAAGGATTCTTTGAAGAGACTGAGAGAGGTAAAGTAGGTGGTAGAAAGAGCCAAGAGGGATTCAAGAACCACAGAGCTCTCTCAGTGAATGGGTTTTGTGAAGAAGTCATGTCTACCATGTTGAACAAGAAGGATCATGTGCTACACAGTTACCAGGGCCCAAGCTACACAACATGCCCTTTCACCCTGGAAGCTGGGTGTAGTGGCCATCACTTGGCCACTTCAAGCATCAGTTGTTTACCTTACCACATTATGATTGTACTATTTTCAAAGCAATTAGAGTGATGAGGAATCCATCCTGGTTCACAAAGGATTATTTAAGATAGTTAGCTTGAACAGGTAGCTAAAAGGTTTTTAATATTTAAAAGGTACACAAATGATGGAGCAAAGATTAATGGCTAAAAATTATGAAGAGGGTGTGGTTTCTTTACATCATAAAAAATGCTCAAAATTGAAATGGAAAAGCTGAAAGCTACTCAGAGTAATCATATGAGAATGAAATGCTACCCCCTAGGGATATCACAGAACAAATTACTCTTTGAATGTGCGACCGGACCATGTAACTGCTAAGACTAACTAAGTCCGGATGCTTCTTTGATCTCTGCCTTTGAAATTCGTGTAAAATATTTAAACTAGTTTACATTGCTAATTGGCTTTCAAGATGAAAGAAATTTTGCACTTGTATGAAAGAGTAAAATTAACCTCCATTCTGTTGAGAATGAATTTTATATGTATATCAAACCATTATCATTTCTCAGTGTTTTTCTAATGAATATATGGAGTTGACAGGTACACCACAGTTTGACAAATGTATTGAATTTTGACATTTAATATTTTGATTTTTTCATTTGAAGAGTTTGAAATATACTACAAAACACCAAGTGCACATTCATGGAATGGTTATTTCACTTAAAAAATTAAAAATACTTAGAAAAGTGTCAAATTAGTAAAAAGTCATTTTAACTTTCCATGTACCTTTTCCCAGAGTAAATGTTGTGATATTTGCTTAATATTTTCCATTCTTCATATGCATCTAAGGGTACAAGTTTGTGTGCTATTAAGGAAAAATGGTAAAAGTTTATCCATGACAGTTAGATTAGAAGGAAGTAGATTGCAATTCCCTGAGACAAAGACTTGTGTTGTTTTAAGTGCTGGGGTGACTTAGTGGATGAAATCTAATGAGGATGTCTTTCAAATCAACTAGGTCACCTGCATTGCTAGCGGGAGCTTGGTGAGGGTTCCATACCTGAAAGCCTCAAAGCCTGCAGACAGCTGCGGTAAGGACAGTCCAGCGGGATGTGGCTTGTCTCCAGAGAAAGGCATCACTATTTTAATGTGCAGATAGAGGATGCATGTGCATGAGCACCAAAAAGACGCCACAGCTGTAATGTTGTGAAAGCACAGGCTTAAAACACAGGCTTATGTATCTATGGAATTATTTCTATCTATTACACCTAGGATGTATATTCTTGTGGTAGAAATAGACTAGTAACTGACATGACCATGATTTTATCAACTAACATTAACTTGTATAACTTACTTATCCTAAACAGCCTGCAATAGCATTTTTCAAAGTATTGGAGGAAAGCCTTGTATTCTACTTGAGTTGTGTGGATATAGTGCCTCATATTAGAATATGAATATATCCTATATACATACGTATAGAATATATATACATATATTATGTATGAAGAATAATCTTACATTTGAATTCTATACCAATGTATTAAAATTAAACTTATTTTGCATTGAAATATAACATTCTATACAAATGAATTAAAAATAACCTTGTGAGTAACAATTAAGGTCTTAAGTTGGTGAGTAGACTCAATAATTATCTTTTTGACCAAACATTCATATATATTTCTATATTCCCCATTTCTTTTCAATGCCTATCTCCAAATCTAAGAAAGAATAATAAAGGAAAAGAGAGACATCCCTGAATCCAACCTTGTTTCCCCAATGAATATGACCGATAGTAACTTACAATCAAGTACCAATGAAAATAAACATCTGTATCTCAAGAAAGCAACCAAAAACACCCAATCCCTCTTAAGGGAAATGGGGTGTTGTATTATTAAGGTTTCTTCTGGCTTATTTGGGACAAATAATACCTTTGTAGGGACTCAAATAAAATTGGGGAAAATGGTTTAGCAAGCTAGGAGTGGCATTTGTGGTCCTGTTTCTAAATGTTAAGAAATTGTAACATTAATATAATTCCTCATTGTTTCATGGTTCTTCTTGCTGTATGTAGTTTATTTTATATATCTGTCCTAATATAAATGTATATGCAAAAAATCAATATATATGTAAATAAATATATATAAATATACATAGGCAAATTTAGAAGTCTATTACAGTAAGAAATCTGAGATTAGTGATGTGGGTGAGAACTGTGAGTCAATCCAGGCCAGTATATGTATATGGCTAATATTGATATTTGCACCTATGTCACTTAATGTTTATGACAAAGAATTTGCATACACACACAGACACACACACACATACACACACACACACACACAGACACATTGAATCAATGGCTCAGTGATTAAAAGTACCGGCTGCTTTCGCAAAGTGCATAGGTTTGAAGGCAGCATCCACATGGTTGATCACAGCCCTTTATACCTTCAACTTTAGGGGATCTGATGGCCTCTTCTAACTTCCCTGGGCACTGCATGAAAATGGTGCACTAACATGTATGCAACAAAACATTCAAACACATATAAAAATAAACAATAAATAAATTAACCCATACCCATAAAAACCAACAAACAAACCAACAAAAGATATAATTAGGGAAAACTATGGACATGTTAATGTTTTTGTTAACATTTGTACAGTATTTATATATAATATATCTTAAGCATATTTCTGCCTATACGTCATGCCTTTCCATGGTGGTTTCAGTGAGACTGTCTCTAGTAGGCTCAGGAAATTGGACACTTGGTCCTGAGGGATGGTGTTGTTTGGAGAATTTTTTAAAATTTTAATCTTTTTAATTTATTCAGACTACAACTCAATTGTTATCCCATCACTTGTATCCTCTCATTCCTCCCTCCCTTCCGCTTTCACCCTATTTCCCTCCCCTAGGTCTAAGACAGAGGGGGACCACCTCCCCCACTATATGGTCATAGGCTATCAAGTCTCATCTTGATTATTCTTTCTTCGAGTGTCACCCGGCCTCCCCACCAAGGGGAGGTGGTCAAATACAGGGCACCAGAATTCATGTCAGAGTGAGTCCTCGCTCACCACATAACTCTGAAGAATGTCCTGTCCATTGGGTAGATCAGAGTAGGGGTTCAATTTTTATTACTTGCATTGTCCTTGATTAGTGCAATAATTTGAGCAGAACCTCTGGGCACAGATCCACCCATCACTATGTTCTTCTTGTAGGTTTCTAGGACCCTCTGGGTCCTTCTATTTCCCCATCTCATATATTTCTCTTACCTAGAGTTGATACACTTATAAGTGGGCACTAGCCCAAAAGGCATATCCCATGAAAGTCTTCACTTACCAGGAGATTGGGATAGATGTGAGGACATCCTGCTGTTTGGAGAAATTTAGGGTGAGTGAATCTGCTAAGAGAAGTCCCTCAACTTGATACTCCAGCTGCCATGCCTGCGACTTGCCATAGTTCACCATGAGAAACTGTTTTCAGTTTAAAACTGTAAGAGGAAACAAACCCTTTTTCCATACATTTTCTTAAGCCATGGTATTTAACCACAGCAAAAGAAAAGGAAATAAGACACTTCCCTACTTCCCACTAGGTGACAATTTCACTCCTACTTTCATGAATTATATGCTTATGCCATTTCATGCAATTCATGGTATAATTTTTAAAATTAGAAAGTCATTCCACCTATAGTTTTGATAATTCTAGACTGGGTGTAGGGTTGTTTTTAATTTTTCCAATGCAGGAGCCATAAATGTAGGCATTTGAGTTCTATTAATTGAGTTCTATTAATTGCAAAATTGTAGAATTTTAAAAGATTTACCACACTCTGTCTTCTTCACAGCAGGATGCATTGAATGGCAATTGAAAATTGTTAGGCATGATTAAAATTAAAGTGAAGACATATATTTTTGTAATCTCAAGAATACACATTTCCTATCAACCTGTCTAAAGCTTTGGAATTCCACATCAGCCTGGCTGTGTCAGAAAACAGGGTGGGTTGAATTTAAAAAACTGTGGTGAGAGCCATATGTTATGTAATTCTTTTGACAGATTGACACTGGAAGCTCACAGAGAGCAAGGGGGGGCATTTCATTATTTATGATTCTCCAGGCCCTTAGCCACATTCTATGAGCCAGAGAAATAAATGAAATATTCATTAAAACATTTAAACTATCAATATTATATAATTGAAGGTGAAAGGAATAACATGGAATAAATAGGCTCTCTTTGCAGCAAGAGATCATGCATACATTTTATATGAGAAACAATAGTACTTTCCTTTAAGTCCTTTAAAAGCTGAGATGTAGTATTTCTCACAGAAGTCCATGGATTTTCAATATGTCTAGTTAAAAAAAATACAAATCTTAGTTTGTATGTTTTATATACAAAAATACAAGTAATAAGGGCAGGCACATGAATTCCCTATTTTACTATTTTTAGTAAATTTGCATTAAAAACACTGACTTAAAAACCCTACAGATGTCTGTGGATCCAAGATATCGGGGTTATTTGATAAAAACCCTAATTTAAAGTCTCCACCATGGTTCACCAATTTTATTTTATTTTTTATTTTTATTTCTGTAAAGCGATAGATATAAAGTATTGTGGGTTTCTGGGATATTTTCCAATCACATATCCTTTTTAATTTTTTAAAATGTTTATGAAATATCAAAGACTGATATTTACCTCATGGTTCATATTAAAGCTTGTAGACAGGAAATGGCCCATGGACTTGGCCCATTTGATGACCATTTGTCAGATCTGTATTAAATTATAATATTAAACAAGTAAAAACTGTATTTGAAAGATTTCGTTTGACAGAGACTGGCATATTTCTAAATTTTGCTTATGGAATTTTCTGTCTCCTGGTAGCCAAATATGTATGTTGTATGTAGGTATGTATGGTGTTACTGATATCAGTAAGAAAATGCCTTACAAACCTAAACTTTAGATTATTATTTCCAGACTAACTTAAGTGAGGTGCTAGATTTAGCTTTAGTGGTTATATAGCTTATGTTTATCAACCTAGTGCCATTCTTGTTTAGTTGATAATAATTTCTGAAATAACCAATAAAGTTGCCAAAGAAATAAACCTAACTCAAGACAAGCAAATCTGATTATTTATTTTATGATAACCCCCAATTAACAGGAATTTATAGCGATGCTTTTACATAAGTTGCTTTATTAATTTTATAACTATTTGAAATAATTTCAGGAGAGCACCATTAGAGTACTTACTCAATATGTATTTTAATTGTTTTATGTAAAAACAAAGGCGTTAGGTGAAGATTGTAAAAACACCTAATAGAATGGAGGCTTTAAATACATCCTCTACCAACACACACATAAAAATTGTTTCATTTTCAAGAATGAGATACATAATAACTCAATTATATAGTATTAAACAATACATTTCTGCATGAAGAAACTAGCGTAAGATAGAGCACACACAGCTAATTACTTGTGAACAGCGAACATGAGAGATATTAAGTACCTATGCATGAATGAATTAAACCCAAAATATTAAATATTCCCTTCAGCAATATGTTTTTAATTTTTACCCTTACTTATGAATTCTCTATTAACAATTATGCAGTATGCCTTCTGTGTCACAAGGAAGCCTTGAGGATGCCAAAGGGGTTCAAGCTTTGGGAAATATATTACAAGCCAAAGGTAAGGATCACCGACTCCTGCCACCTTCATCTGAACTAGCTTGACCACAAATATAAGGGGACAAGATCAGAGTTGTTACTGACTGACATCTAAGAATGGGGATACAAAAATTTTATGAAAAATTGTTTTTTAAAGTAAAGCTTCTTCCTGTAGGTTCCTAGGACTCTCTGGGTCCGTCTATTTCCTCATCTCATATATTTCTCTTACCTAGAGTCGATACTCATAATTGGGCACTAGCCCAAAAGGCATGTCCCATCAAAGTCTTCACTTACCAGGAGATCGGGAACTCTAACCACTGAGTTTAGATGGATATGAGAAATGAGAACAAAATCGACACATAAAGTTTTCATTAGCTAATCCAAATATGGAGTTAATTGTGCGACTCCCTGTGCAGATGCATATAGACGTATGTGGACACATAGATACCTCTTCTGTTAAATAGTGACGAACTACCTCTGAGTAGTGAAAACTTGCCAATTTTACTTCTTCCCTTTTATTTTTAATATTTATCACTTAAAAGTTTTACAAGTAGTACATATTTTAATAAAAAGAAAAAAGTATACAGAAATTACTTTAATTTTTCTGTATTTTTATAGAGTATTCTTTATTATTTTTATAAAGATATTGAGTGTCTTATTAAGCTGGTGACTTATAGTCCTGGCAACAGCCTAGGTTGTTTGTGGTTATTCATGGGGCCACTTTGGCTAACAAGTCAATTAACTGTAATCCAATCTTGGTTTGGAGGTTTGTTTGTCTTAAAAACCAGAATATATGAATTCTTAAAGTTTGGGATAAAAATGTTAAGTCATTCTTAACTCCCTGAAAAAAAAACCACACACACCAAAGTTAAAGTTAATAACCATGTTTTTGTCCTATTTTAAATTTACCTACAGTACTTTTAGTACCAATTTAGGAACCAATCTAGTACAATACATTTTCTGTACTGCTCATCATTTTTCAAGAGAAAGCGAAGCATAATCAAGCACTTAGAAACATTTTCTTTGAATTTCAGCAGATACAACTTCAAATGTGGCTTCATCATGTACTACGTGACTTTTAGACAAGTTGTTTTATATCTTTTCCTTTTCTCAATGACAAAATGGTGATAAGGCCCACTTAGTAATTGTTCTATGAATATTAGATATGAAAACACATCTAGTATGTTATTAGTCATCAATAAATAATAGCTTGAAATATCAGAGAACTAGAAAAGATGTTTCAGCCTCACACTTGGGCAGATTTGAGTGGAACTCTGGTAGATGGAAGGTAGCCACAACCCAAATATTCACTGTAGAGTAAATTATGCTACAAAGATATCTGTATAATCCTTGATGTTCTCCTTGAAGTTTTGGTTTCATTGCTAGCCTGAACCAGCAGGGAGCCAAGCTGCACATGCTGTTCCAGCTGCTGATGTTCCAGGCTTTCCACTGTGGTGTTAAGCAGCATGACACAGATGTGTGGAGCCAATGGTATGTTTGAGCTAGAAGCAGCAGTCTCCACAGCAAAAGCTTCTGTTACAAGGATTGCCTAGAATTTTAATTTTATAAAAATTGTATTTTTACATTTATTAATTCAAGTATCTGTATATGTATATATGGTGCACATACATAAGTGCATTGTGTGTCACAGTGTAAAAGCAGAAGTCAGAGAACCTCTTCTTTCATGATGTTGATCCCAGGGGTAGGATTCTGATGATCAATTTTGTCTTCTATGCTATCCATTTGTGTAAATGGACATCTTTTTTTTCTACTGTGGCTGTTGTTTAATTCATTGTATTACATAATGTTATGGAATATTCATCCAGAAACCAACATATTGTGGACATTGTCCTTCAAATTGGCAATCAGTGGAAAGAGAAATAGGTATATTTTATGAATTTAATCATAAGATTACATATATGTATATATATTTCTATGGATACATCTATGAAGATGAGAAGTACTACGGAAAAAATGGCTCAAAATAAAATGACTTGTATGAATTATAATTTATAATTAATTCAACTTCTTTCTTTTTTCATTACTTTTATTTTGAAGTAAAGTCTCATATAAAGTCGCCTTGCTATGTGGACAAGGGTCTCCTTGAATTGCTGATTCTTGTTTCTTGACTTCCCAGATTCTAGAATCACAAGTATGCGCCCCCAAGCCCGGCTGGCTTCAGGATTAGATTAGGTACTTTAGCTATATTTGTATTGCTATGATAAACCATCCATGATCAGAGCCATCAGAGATGGAAGAATGTTTTTTTCTTTCCGTTTTCCTTACTTACCTAGAGGGATCAGCATCATTCAGAATAGGGATATGCTGTAGCCAGCAACAGGCAAATAGCTCGTTAAATAAGATCAAAGATCTCATCTTCAAATGGAAGCAGTAACCAGAGAGAAAGAGAGAGCTAATTGGAAGTGGTGGGAGGTTTTAGCTCTGAAAGTCAGCCTCCAGGAGCATACTTCTTTTAGTGATGTCACTTCCCCTAACCTATACCAGAAGGCATCACTAAGTTGTGACCAAGTCTTCATGTATATGAGCCTATGGGTGATGTTCTCACTCAAACCACAGCAAAGATCTGACACACAAACACTACCTTGCCAATACCTCCTCTGAGCACAGAAGCTAAGTTGTAATATCTTATGTAGCCCATATTCTGTGCTTCATGACATGTGATTTTTATTATATCAAAAATGTTTCACTTCCCTAAATCCAATGTCATATAAATCTCCAGCTTTAATCTCTCTAACCTTTTAAAACTGTCCATTTAGGGGGAAATAGGTAATTAGTACTTTCTTGAGGCCTATGACCCAGCTGGCTACACGTACTTGCCTCTCTCCACAGTCCAAGAGTTGGTTTCATCTACAGAGTAGGCTTTAAATGTAATCAGAAAATAATTGACTACCCTCACAACATCCATGTTAGTATTGAACCAGGTGCGATGTTTTGTCATTTCTGTTATTACTGAAGCTCACAAGGCTTACAACTGGGTAAGATCAATGATAAATTTCCTTCTTTGGTAGCATAAATAGGACTTTCTACCATCTAAAACTGTCTGATAGGGGTAAAGCACATAGGTAGGAACCAGCTCAATTTTCTCACGTTCTGTGATGCTAGTTCATGGTATTTTACTGTCATATTCTGAACGGTATCCAAGAGTATTAGCTGTATCTTGTAACACTTTGGGCTCTTTCAGATCCCACTGGCTATCAACACACAAAGAGGTAACCCATTCCTGTCCTTACAGGTTCACTTGCTAGAATGTGTTGGCTAGCTGTGGTACTGTGCACCCTGTTGTAGGGTAGTTCCATCAAACCTCTTTTTATACAAGTACATAATTCAGGAAGTTTACAACGCCATGAGTTTTAATATGACTCTTTCAAAAGACTTTTAATATTACTTATTCAATTATATAGATAATAAAATTTAAAAACTTGCTGAAGAAAGTAGAAAATTTATCATCCTATCTTGCCTGATAACTGTGTACAATGTCACTGAAGTACACCACTGAAAACATGGTGCATCATAGAAAAAGAGATGGTCAAGTGTGGTCTGAATTTTAAGGTGATTTTTTTCATTGTTGTTGTTTGTTGCTTTCAAGACAGGGTTTCCCTGTGTAGCTTGCATGTCCTGGACTCTCTTTGTAGATCAGACTGGCCTCAAACTCACAGAGATCCACCTGCCTTTGCAAGCCAGATAACTGAGAATACAGGCGTGCACCACCAAAACCCAGCATTGTCAGCTAGTTTTATAAAATATACTACTGAGAAATCTTAGCTAGAGTCTGAATGAGAAACAAGAAGGAAAACATTTATTTTGCTTAAGTGATTGTCTAGGTTATAACCAATTATTGAAGTGTGAGGGTTAAGGATGAATAAACTGGCTGCTTTGTTGGAATGTGGAATCAGGGCGTACAGGGGGCGTACAGGGAGACTGAAAGAGGGCGCAGAGGGAGGGGGGGGGGACAGAAGAAAAGGAGAGGAGAGGGGGGACAGAAGGGCCGAGCAGAAAGAGGGTGCGAAGGAAAAGGGGAGGATAAAGAAAAAGGGAAGAGAGAGGGGGCACGGGCGCAGGGAGGAGAAAACAAGATGCTAGACGGGAGGAAAAAGAGAAGGAACAGACAGGGGAACGGGAGAAGGAAAGAAAGCAGCGGGGCGAAAGAAGAAAAGGAAGGAGGGACGGGGAAAACGGCGGAAAAAGGAAGAGCCGAAAACAGGAGAGGCAGGGAGCGAAAAAACATACAGGGGATAGTGCAGGAGAAACAAGAGGGGAGGGGCAGGAAGAAAGGGAGCGGGACGGAAGGGAGAAGGGAGGGAAGACAGGAGAAGGCGGAAAACAGGAACCGAGAGGAAGAGGGGACGAGGGGGGACCGCGACAAGGCACACGAAGGACAGCAAGGGAAAAAAGAGGGGAAGCCGCGGGTCGGGAAAACAGGGAAAAAGGAGAAGAAGCGACGGAAAGAACAGCGCAGGAGGGGGGAAAGACGACAGGCCGGGGCAGGGAGCGGTGGACAAAGAAAGAGACAGCGGGGCCAAGGCGGGGAAAGAAAGACAGGATGAAGAGGGAAACGCCACGAGAAAGAGAGGGACCAGGGCAGAGAAGGAAAAGGGGGGAGGGGGGGGGCGGCAGGAGCGGGCAGCGAGCGAGAGAGCGAGCGAGCGAGCGAGCGAGCTAGCGAGCGAGCGCGAGCGGGCAGCGAGCAGCGAGCAGCAGCGATCGAGCGAGCGCGCAGCTAGCGAGCGAGCGAGCGATCGAGCGAGCGAGCGAGCGGCAGGAGCGAGCAGCTAGCGAGAGCTAGACATCTAGCGAGCGAGCGAGCGATCGAGCGAGCGAGCAGCGAGCGAGCAGCGAGCTATCGAGTCATCGAGCGAGCAGATAGCGATCGATCGATCTAGCAGCTATCGAGCTAGCGAGCGATCTAGCGCTATCGATCGTATCTATCGATCGAGCTAGCGAGCTATCGATATCTATCTAGCTATATCTATCTATCTATCTATCTAGCGATCAGCAGCTATCATCTATTACATCTATCTATCTACGATCATCATCTATCTATCTATCATCTCTATATCTATCTATCATCTACTATCTATCATCTATCTATCTATCTCTATCTATCTATCTATATCTATATATCATTATCTATCTATCTATCATCTATCTATCATCTATCTATCTATCTATCTATCTATCTATCTATCTATCTATCATCTATCTATCTATCTATCATCTATCTATCTTCTATCACTTATGATCATCATTGTCATTATCACAATTATCTATCTGTGTGTCTCCAGAGTTTGTGAATTTCATTAGGCTTGAAAAACTTAGTCTTCCCTCTGTCTCTGTGTGTCTGTCTCAGTGTGTGTGTGTATGTGTGTGTGTCTGTCTGTCCGCCTCCCCCCCCCCTCTCTCTCTCTCACACACACACACACACACACACATACACAGAGAGAGAGAGAGAGAATTTAAAATGAGAAAAAGAAATGCAAGCTCCAAAACACTAAGAATGTAACATTTATATAATTCCTGGATTGTGTCATGGTTCCTCTTGCTATTGGTAGTTTATTATATGTGTGTGTGTGTGTAACAATATAAACATATATGTAAAAAATAAAAATGTTTACTTAGTAAAAAAGCAAACTCTTATTATTACCATGGTTGGGGCCTTTGAAACAGGTTGTATGCAGAAGCAGAAAGCAGCCGCTTCCACATTCATTGATGTCTCTTGAAGCAGAGCACGGTGGTGGCACTGCTCCTGCGGTCCTTGTAAATACCGATAGTCCTTTTTGTTCCTCCATGGAAAAGAAATTATGTGCACTTAGCGTTAAAACAAAACTCAGAATTCCAAGATGCACTGTGTCTGCACATGCTTAACAATCAGCCTTAGCTTTCTTTGACATAAAGGTCTTATATATTTTCTATATAACCTATATAGTGTTTTTGTGTGATTTGATCAGCTCTTCTATGTCAGTGTAAGTTTAGAGTAAAACTACTCTCTGAATGAGGAATTTGCCTCCTCTAAGAAGGCACTTAAATTATGCTGCAGATAAGATGTTGTGAGCAGACCAGCTAGAGCAGTGTTTTATTTCTGAGGTAAATGGACTGAAACAGACGGAGGAGGGAAGAGAGAGCTCTCCTGGAGCAGAGTGACTGTGTGTCACCAGCTGTTTCCGGGAGATAATGGGTGCTGGAAAGTGATGCATAGAGGAATCCAAATGCCAGCTGTCCTTGGCCGTGGATGGTTCGGAGGAAAGGCCTTTTCTTTGCGTGTTTTTTAATTGAAGGTGAAACCTAGAATTTGTAATTCTCCCTTAAAAGGGCACTGATTTATTGATTGAAACATAAAACAGTATTTAAAAAACCATTTGCTTTATTCACACTTCGATTCAGCTAAAATTATATGATTTGTGCAAGGAGTCATTGCAACTGGGTTTAATGTGTAAAATTTTTAGCATATTTTACTTGATGGATAAATATTTTTACTTAAATTTTCATTTAATTAAATTATCCTATTTAAAATTTATTTATACACTGAGAAAACAACTAAAATGTTAAGCCATGATTTCCTACTTTGGTTTGAGGAGAAGCCTAGTTTCTACACTAGCTGATCATTTAAACATTAAAGACAAAGAAAAAGGCATAACATGAATGACTTTATTAATCTTCAACAAATGGATAAATTTACCCAGAAATATTTGTAACAAGGAACTTTAGAAATAAGATATGAAACACAGTACATAATTAGAATACAGAAAGAGGTTTTAGGCATAAGAATGTATCTATAACATATATTTATATATATATTGATTGATAACAAATGTGTATTTTGGTATTCAGGCTGCATGGCTCTGAAGCAAAGAAGCAAAAGTCTCCTTTGGAAGGTGAAAAGGTGAGGCATGTTATAAGCAGACAGTGAAACAGTTTTCCACAGTTTCCACAGGAGCAAGGCTTAGTTACCATGTAGGTAATAGGCATGTCTTACCAAAAAGATGGAAAGTATACTAAAAATACTGAATGCATAATAAGATATAAGATGTGGTGCCTGGGCAAATTGTTATATCTGGAAGTCAGAATACTATTTTCTATCATTTCCATAGAATAAGTTAAACAAATCAAAACAGCTACAAAAAGATTGAGAATATTGGAAGTAGTTTGTAGGCACATGAAAATAAAAAGAAGGGGTTTTAAAGGATAAACACCGAAAGTAGAAGACAGGTGATATTTATTTGCTTATTGTGCCATGACAAAACATCTCAGATAAGGTTTAGACAGAAGGCATTATTTCTAATATTTTTTAAATTTTTTATTAATTTATTCTTGTTACATCTCAATGGTTATCCCATCCCTTGTGTCCTCCCATTCTTCCCTCCCTCCCATTTTCCCCTCAATCCCCTCCCCTATGACTGTTCCTGAGGGGAATTTCCTCGCCCTGTATATGCTCATAGGTATCAAGTCTCTTTTTGGTAGCCTGCTATCCTTCCTCTGAGTGCCACCAGGTCTCCCCTTCCAGGGGACATGGTCTAATATGAGGCACCAGAGTATGTGAGAAAGTCATACCCCACTCTCCACTCAACTGTGGAGAATGTCCTGTCCATTGGCTAGATCTGGGTAGGGGTTTAAAGTTTACCGCCTGTATTGTCCTTGGCTGGTGCCTTCGTTTGAGTGGGACCCCTGGGCCCAAATCTGCCTTTCATTATGTTCTATTTGTAGGTTTCTAGGACCCTCTGGATCCTTGTACTTTGTTACTCTCCCATGCTTCTCTCATCTAGAGTCCCAATAGGATGTCCTACCCTCTGTCCCAGTGCCTGGTAAGTGAAGGCTTTATGCTCCAGCACACAACAAGAAAATTTGCTCAACCATGCTCATAGCAGCCTTATTCATAATAGCCAGAACATGGAAACAGCCTAAGTGTCCATCAGTAGAAGAATGGATAAAGAAACTGTGGTACATATACACTTTGGAATACTACTCAGCTATTAAAAACAAGGAATTCCCGAAATTTTTGGACAAATGGATTGAGCTAGAAATGATCATAATGAGTGAGTTAACCCAGAAGCAGAAAGACTCAAATGGTATATACTCACTTATATCTGCAGCCTAGCCCAAGGGGCATGTCCCACGAAAGCCTTTATTTCTAATATTTTTATAGTTAGAAATTTTGTGATTGAGGTGCCAAAAAATGTAGTTTCTTCTAAAAGATCTCTCTCTGGCCTGTATGTGGTCTCCTATTTCTTTGTCCCTCACAAGGTCTCATTTCTGTGCTTGCCTGGAAAGACACCTCGCTTTTTTAGTTTAGGCTGTTCTATAGGTTAGACCGTACTCATAAGACAATATTTAAAACTAAACAGTCACCAAAACTTTAACCCCAATTGTAGTCACGTGCGAGCAGACCATTTGAAAGTATAAACTATATTGCAATGGCCAAAGACAGTACATACTTTGAAACTGGCAATGTGGTCAATTCTACTGTCCGTGACTGAAGACAGTGATTTAGCAGCAGAGAAACCGTCTGTAAAATGTGCCCAGGTCTGTGATTAGTGTAAATCTGTCTTTGTTTAAATGTCACATTTTAACATTCACTCCACACTGCCTCTTGGAAAGCTGATTCCTGAAACCAGATTGAAGTCCCCCTCACCTCTAGTAAATGCTACACCATTTTACTCCTGTCATTAGCTGCTCTTATTGCTTTCCCAAGAATACTTAATTTGTTAATTTTACAATTACAATTTCTTTCTCTTCTCACTATGAGATGATATAAATCAATCAATCAACCAAGCAACCAACCAAACAAAAAAACACCACCACCACCACCACCACCACCACCATTACCACCACACCCACAACAATAATAGAAAACCCAGAACATTCTCACAGCCTTTTAGCCCATTATAAGCTGCACAGGGATGTCCTTCTCAGAGTCCAGGAAGGCATCCTACAAAATGCAGGAATTGCAGTAGATAGTCCTGTCTGTGGGAGGTTAGCAGCTCAGCTTTAATAATTAAGCATGGATGAGCAAATGTCACTGAGCAACCTCCTTTCTAAGGGTCTCTCATATTTGCCCCACAGCTTAAAAGTACCTTGTACCTTCTATTTCAATACAATTGAGCCTAATTGTGTTTAATTTGATAGTATTTGTGTCAATTGACGTCATCCTGAATAAAATCATTCTTGCTCAGTGAATTCTACTGGTATAATTTTTGTTTGCTACTTAGATTGATTTAACAAAGAGGAAAGAGGATAAGCGAGTGAAGTGTCTGAATATATATATATAATTTACAATTCAGCATAATAAGAACAAAAGGGCAGAAGGACAGCAGCATAAATATAGGACCTGTCTTCCTAACTGAAGGCTCTAGACTCTAGTGACGAGAATAGCACCAGTTTTCTCAATGTACAGTTGAGGATTAAGTCCTGTGTATTTATATATTAAGCAAGGATAGTATTATAATTTTGGAATACCCTGGCAATGGACATTTAGTGTTTCTTCTCTTTAAGAGAACTCAAGAAATTCAACACCACCAAACCAAATAATCCAATTAAATATGGGGTACAGAGCTAAAGAGCACTATCAAAAGAGGAATAACAAGTGGCTGAGAAACACTTTCCTCTCTTGTTGGGTTTAAATTTCAGAGTGAAAATAAGTATCTATCACATCTCATCTCTATTAACTTAAAATATCTATCTTGATCTAAAAACATCTTAACTCCTAACCAATTAAGCCTAATAGTAAGACTAAACTATCTGGTCTTCAACCCTATCAGAGACTTGAGAAGGAATAAAACTTAATTACTTGAGTGGACCAGAAGTGCAGCTTAGCAGCTTCCAAAGGTGGGTCTGGGCCCTGGGGTCCTCCTCAAACTACGACACCAGTCAAGGAAAATATAGGCAGTAAACTTCAAACCCCTACCCAGACTAGCCGATGGACAGGACATTCTCCACCATTAAGTGGAGAAGGAGATCTGACTTTCACACAAACTCTGATGCCCCGTATTTGACCATGTCCCTTGGATGGAGACGCCTGGTGGCACTCAGAGGAAGGATAATAGGTCATCAAGAAGAGACTCGATACCCTATGAGCATATACAGGGGAAGGAGGTCTCCTTCAGTCACAGATATAGGGGAGGGGAATGGGGGTGAAGCGGGAGGGAGGGAGGAATGAGAGTATACAAGGGATGGGCTAACAACTGAGATGTAATTTGAATAAATTAATAATAAAAAAAGAAAAAAAAGAAAAAAAAAGAAATGACAGAGACAGTTTGCTGCCTGAACAGTCACCCAAAACTCTCTATAACCTTGGAGCATCTTCTTCAGCCTTCTGGACCAATATATCTGACAGACATATTTGTGAGGCAGGAACTATTGAGGACTTGCCTACCCTATTTTGGCAGAGTTTAGCTGTTGACTCTCCCTGCATCTAAGCTTGCCCATTTTTAGGCAGAATTCGGTCTGTGGTAGAAATGAGGACATTTTGCTCAGTGGCTTGTCTTTCTCAGCCATACAATATTCCTCTGTTGAGAATTCTCTGTTTAGTTCTGTACCCAATTTTTTAATTGGAAAATTTGGCTTGGTGGTGTTTAGATTCCTGAGTTACTTATATATTGTGAATATTAGCCCTTTGCCAAATTTAAGGTTCGGGAAGGTCTTATCCCAGTCTGCAGGCTGACGTTTTGTTATGTTGATTGTTTCCTTTGCTTTTCAGTATCATGAAGTCCCATTTATTAATTGTTGATCTTAGAGCCTGAGCTACTGGTGTTTCTTTCAGGAAGTTGTCTCCTGTGCCAATGAGTTCAAGGCTCTTCCCCATTTTTTTCTTCTAACAGATTTAGGGTGTCTGGTTTTTTTAAATATTTTTTTATTATTAATTTATTCTTGTTACATCTCAATGGTTATACCACACCTTGTAACCTCCCATTCTTCCCTCCCTCCCATTTTCCCCTTACTCCCCTCCCCTATGACTGTGTCTGAGGGGGAATTCCCCCCTGTATATGCTCATAGGGTATCAAGTCTCTTCTTCGGAGCCTGCTATTCTTCCTCTGAGTGCCACCAGGTCTCCCCCTCCAAGGGACATGGTCAAATATGAGGCACCAGAGTTCATGTGAAAGTCAGTCCCCACTCTCCACTCAGCTGTGGAGAATGTCCTGTCCATTGGCTAGATCTAGGTAGGGGTTTGACGTTTATGGCCTGTATTGTCCTTGGCTAATGCCATAGTTTGAGCGGGACTCCTGGGCCCAATTCTGCCTATCATAATGTTCTTCTAGTAGGTTTCTAGGACCTTCTGGATCCTTGTACTTTGCTACTCTCCCATGCTTCTCTCATCTAGAGTCCCAATAGGATGTCCTCCCCTCTGTCCCAGTTTCCTGGTAAGTGAACTTTCATGGGACATGACCCATGGGTTAGTATACAGATATAAGTGAATATATACCATTTGATTCTTTCTGCTTCTGGATTAAATCACTCACTATGATCATTTCTAGCTCAATCCATTTGTCCAGAAATTTCGGGAATTCCTTGTTTTTAATAGCTGAGTAGTATTCCATAGTGTAAATGTACCACAGTTTCTTTATTCATTCTTCTACTGAGGGACACTTAGGCTGTTTCCATGATCTGGTTATTATGAATAAGTTTGCTATGAACATGGTTGAGCAAAGTTTCTTGTTGTGTGCCGGAACATCTTCTGGGTATACTCCAAGGAGTGGAATAGCTGGGTCTTGAGGAAGCCCTATTCCCAGTTTTCTGAGATGGCACCAGAGAGATTTCCAAAGTGGCTGTACTAATTTTCATTCCCACCAGCAATGAAGAAGTGTTCCTCTCTCCCCACATCCTCGCCAGCATGTGGTGTCACTTGAATTTTTGATCTTAGCCATTCTGATGGGTGTAAGATGGAATCTCAGAGTTGTTTTGATTTGCATTTCCCTGATGACTAAGGAGATTGAGCATTGTGTTAAGTGTTTCTCAGCCATTTGATATTCCTCTGTTGAGAATTCTCTGTTTAGTTCAAAGCCCCATTTCTCTATTGGGTTATTTGGTTTGGTGGTGTTTAATTTCCTGAGTTCTTTATATATTTTGGATATTAGACCTTTGTCAGATGTAGGGTGGGTGAAGATCATCTCCCAATCTGTAGTCTGACACTTTGTTCTCTTGACAGTGTCCCTGCCTTACAGAAGCTTCTCAGCCTCATGAGGTCCCATTTATTAATTGTTGACCTTAAGGCCTGGGCTGTTGGTGTTCTGTTCAGAAAGTTGTCTCCTGTGCCAAAATGTTCCAGGCTCTTCCCCACTTTTTCTTCTAAGTGACTTAGTGTCTCTGGTTTTATGTTGAGGTCTTTGATCCACTTGGATTTGAGTTTTGTGCAAGGTGACAAATATGGGTCCAGTTTCATTTTTTTACACATAGACCTCCAGTTACACCAGCACCATTTGTTGAAGATGCTATCCTTTTTCCATTGAATGGATTTGGCTTCTTTGTCAAAAATCAAGTGACCATATGTGTGTGGATTCATATCTGGGTCTTTGATTCGATTCCACTGATCAACCAGCCTGTTGCTGTGCCAGTACCATGCTGTTTTAATTACTATTGCTTTATTGTACAGTTTGAGATCAGGTATGGAGATTCCTCCAGAGGACCTTTTATTGTACAAGATTGTTTTAGCTATTCTGGGTTTTTTTTTTTTCCATATGAAATTCAGAATTGAACTTTCAATGTCTTTAAAAAATTGTGTGGGTATTTTGATAGGGATTGCATTGAATCTGTAGATTGCTTTTGGTAAGATGGCATTTTTACTATGTTAATTCTCCCGATCCATGAGCAAGGAAGATCATTCCATCTTCTCAGGTCATCTTCAATCTCTTTCTTCAGAGTTTTGAAATTTTTTTCAAACAAGTCCTTCACTTGCTTAGTTAGAGTAACTCCTAGATATTTTATATTGCTTGTGGCTAATGTGAAGGGTGTGGTTTTCCTAATTTCTTCCTCTGCAAGCATGTCGTTTGTGTATAGGAAGGCTACAGACTTTTTTGAGTTAATTTTGTATCCAGCCAATTTGCTGAAGGTGTTTATCAGCTGTAGGTGTTCTCTGGTGGAGTTTTGAGGGTCACTTATGTACACTATCATAACATCTGCAAATAGGGATAATTTGACTTCCTCCTTTCCCATTTGGATACCCTTGATCTCCTTTTGTTGTCTTATTGCTCTGGCTAGAACATTGAGTACTATATTGAGGAGATATGGAGAGAGTGGGCAGCCTTGCCTTGTTCCCGATTTTAGAGGAATTTTTTTAAGTATCTCACCATTTAATATGATTTTGGCTATTGGCTTGCTGTATATAGCCTTTATTATGTTGAGGAAAGTGCCTTGTATCCCCGATCTCTCTAAAACTTTAAACATGAATGGGTGTTGGATTTTATCAAATGCTTTCTCTGCATCTAAGGAGATGATCATGTGGTTTTTTTATTTTCAGTTTGTTTATATGGTGGATTACATTGATGGATTTCCATATATCTTAAACCATCCCTGCATGCCTGGAATGAAGCCTACTTGGTCATGGTGAATGATATCTTTGATATATTCTTGTATTCATTTTGCAAGTATTTTATTTAGTATTTTTGCATCGTTGTTCATAAGAAAAATTGGTCTGAAATTCTCTTTCTTTGTTGGGTCTTTGTGAGGTTTAGGTATCAATGTGACTATGACCTCATAGACTGAATTTGGTAATGTTCCATCCATTTCTATCTTTTGGAGTAGCTTGAAGAGTATCAGTATTAGCTCGCCCTTGAAGGTCTGGGAGAATACTGTACTGAAACCATCTGGCCCTGGGCATTTTTTGGTTGGGAGACTATCAATGATTGCTTCTATTTCTGTAGGGGAAATAGGAATAGTTAGCTTGTTTATCTGTTCTTCACTCAACTTTGGCAAGTGAAATTGATCAAGAAAATCATCCATTTCCCTTAGATTTTCAAATTTTGTGGCATAAGGTGTCTGGTTTTAAGTTGAGTTCTTTAATCCATTTGGACTTTAGTTTTGTGCACAGTGATGAATATGGGTCTATTTACATTTTTCTAAATGTACTCATCCAGTTGGACCAGCACCATTCGTTAAAGATGCTATCCTTTTTCGTTGTATGGATTTGGCTTCTTAGTTAAAAATCAAATGCCTATAGGTATGCGGATTTATTTCTGGGTCTTCTATTAGATTCCACTTGTCAACAAGCCTTGCAAAATTCTTCTGTTGAGAAGTCTCTGTATAACTCTGTACCCCATTTTATAATTGGTAATTTTGGCTTGATGGTGTTTAATTTCTTAAGTTTTCTTGTGGTCTAATTTATTTTATTTTATTAATTTATTCATATTACATCTCAATGGTTATCCCCTCCTTTGTATCCTCCCATTCCTCCCTCCCTCCCATTTTCCCCTTACTCCCCTCCCCTATGACTGTGACTGAGGGGGACTTCCTCACCCTGTATATGCTCATAGGGTATCAAATTTCTTCTTGGTAGCCTGCTGTCCTTCCTCTGAGTGCCACCAGGCCTCCCCATCCAGGGGACCTGGTCAAATATGAGGCACCAGAGTATGTGAAAGTCTGTCCCCTGTTGAGAAATTCCAGTCCTAATAGACTAGATTCTTTTTTTTTTTTTTTTACTTTTAAACATTTAATTTTTAAATTTTATTTTGACATAAATATTTATATTATTACACGTATGTAAAATTACATACAACAGGAAGAACAACAACAAAAATCTATCAGGGAATATATGAATGCTTCTAAATGCTGAGAAATTCCAGGCTTATTAGGAGTCCTGTGTGGAACAGTGTGATTGCTTCATTATAATGTGGCTTCACCTGGACAGGAGGATAAAACTTTCATTTTTGATTGTTTCTTTGTGTTGAGTTATATAATGTGATAATTTCAGAAACAATTTCCCATAAAATTATCCAGCATTATTTTATAAATGTATGATAATGAGGCATAACTTCCATTAAACTAAATTACTAGGTTAAAAGAATTATTTCAATATGCTGTGAAAACAAGTTCAGGATCACAACAGGAACACATTAATTTTCAGAAAAAGTCATACCTGATGTTTCAACATAATGTAAAATGAAATGAGGTCTGAATTGAGATTATTGTTATTATTGAATAACTACTTTAGAAATGGCTATTCCTTTTGAGACACAGTGTGGAGAAAGCTAATGTCTGCATATGTATATATTCTGTTGGGAGATGTTAATATTTTTACTTTATTTTATATATCATAATTATCATAAACCAATTAGATATTACTTATAATACAGTTATGTGTTTTATTATCAAATTATAAATGTGCTAAAGAATAATCATTTAGTTAAAATTAATTATCATCCTGGCCTTCTTGCTTGATGTTTTTAATGAAAAATATTATTCTAATAATAAAAACACTTTTATATAATGTACCAGATTTTGATACTTGTTCTTACCTGTGTGATTTTGCAACAAATATTTTCACAAAAAAACTTACACAATGAAATTTATAGGTAAAACTCAAAGTGATTTATTTGTTTGGGTACTTTTACAGGTATGCACATATTTAATTAATGATTGAAAAATAATCTGAGGCCTAGGATAGAGCTCAGTGAGTCAAGCAACTTCTGGGCAAGTATCAAGAGACATGAATCTGAGTCCCTCAAAATAACACTAAAATGCCAGGGTAGTGCTGTGTGCTTGTACCCAGCCCTGGGCATGATCCCTAAAACACATTGGTCACGAAGTTCTGCCAAATTAGCATGCCTCTTCCTTGTGGAGAGACTGTGCTCCAAAATAAAAGTGGTATATGCATGCACACATATCAACACATGTGCATACACCAAACACTATCAAGTACACACACCGTAACCATACTACTCTCTCTCATTCCTTCCCTCCTGTCTTCTTCATCCCCCTTTCTAAAACACACACACACACACACACACACACACACACACACACGCACACACACACACTCGCACACATACATGCATGCACGCACTCATGCATGAATGCACGCACGCATGCACACAAATTAAAATTAAAATATGTGGAAAGTGCTGCTGGAGGAAGTACTTAGTATGGCTCAACTTTAACTGCCTATATTTGGCCTGCTTCTTGTTTTCTGCCTCCTAGGTACAGTAAAGACATGATTTCTCAGGCTCCTGCTCGCACTGTCATGCACACCTTCCCCAGCATGATGGACTCTCTGTGCCTCTGGTACCATCAGCCAAATAAACTCTTCCTTCAGTTGCTTTGGTGGTGGTATTGTTATCACAGTAACAGAAAATATTAACTAAAATGTTACTTTTTTGTTTTATTTTTACATATTCTTTTATAATTTTGCATATATATACAATGAACTACATACAGCAAGAAGGACCACAGGGTAACTTAAAGATTTTATCCCTTGCTGGCCTTTTCTAATAGAGTGCCTAAGTGAAAGCAGTGAGGAAATACCCTATCTGTGTACAGAGTACTCAAGGGTGACTTCTGTAAGAGTGCTGTTAATAAAATCAAACTGGGTTTCAACTCATGATTGACAAATAAGTTTCCAATACATATCTAAAAATGAGCAGGCCAGATAACCTTTTCCTTGATAGCTAGTATACTACATCTTATTTGCAATTTACCTTGAGATTTTTATGAAATTTCACTCTGGATTTAAAAATCTCTAACACAACCTGTTTCTTTTGAAACGTGATTGGTACCATGCCGCCATGCACCAAATAGGTGAGATACTGGTGCATGTTATATGGAAAAAGGAAGATGTATTTTACTGTCCAACCCTAAAGAGGCATATCATACTTGAATGAATAATAAATCAAAAATAACACTAAGATAAGTATTTTTGAAATTCCTGCATATTTTAAAATTTGGTTTTGTTATTGTGTGTGTGTGTGTGTGTGTGTGTGTGTGTGTGAGAGAGAGAGAGAGAGAGAGAGAGAGAGAGAGAGAGAGAGAGAGAGAGAGAGAGAGAGAGAGAGAGAGAGAGAGAGAGAGTTTATGCTCACGTATACCGGGTTATGCTCGATTCTCTGAAAGTCAGAGGTTCATGTCAAGGTGCCATTCCTATATGTTTCTCCGCTGAAGTTTTCAAAAGTCTCTTACTGAGCCTGGCCGGAGGGACTGCTCAGTGAAACCCAGGCATCCACCTGTCTTTGCCCAACTCCATGGGCTACAGCTAAAGGCACATACATAGCACCTGGCGTTTCATATGGCTTCTGAGTATCCAAACCATCTTCCTATGCTTATGCAAGGAACACTTTATCTGATGACCCCTTCCCCTCACTTCTTAGTATATTCTCTGTGTCTCATTTACTTTTCAAAATCTATATTACATGATTTGACTGAAATAGAAACATTCAATGATTTTTTTTTTATTTTGCCCTTACGTTTCCCTTCATTTCAGATTTTCATTTTATTGAATTATATATGCAATACACATTCTGAAAACGATGAGGAGAGTTCTTTTGGCAAGCTTGCCTAGGTAGCTTAAAAAAAATAAACTCAGTTATTGAGTGTTGTGTTTTAATTGATGTAATTTGAATAATTAATTCTATGTGTAGAAAATGGGTTCAAGGTGCTGTGTGATTAACCGTGTTTAATGAAGTCATTACCTGATTAAGTAGTATTCCATGCCCATGCCTGACTGGATACAAATGTTAATCAATTTGATTGAAACCATCTCCTTATATATTTGAATTTCTTACTCTTTTTTGTTAGACATATTATGACAAAAACAGAACAATATTTTGTTAATGGTGATTATGCATATATCCTTGAGCTTTTCTTTGAACTTATACACATTCAAGATTTTTAAAAACCACTTTGTTGGTTCCACTAAATAAAGTCAACATCTGCGAGGAATCTTTTTGATGTGAGAAATGATTCCACTTTTGAATTAGAGATTAGTTCAATTGAGAAGGTAGCACTTTCAAGAATCAAGTAGACAGCTGAATTTCAGAACAACTTTCTTGCATGTCAACCCCAGCTCTCATCGTCTAAGGTAGGATGTGCCAAACTTTCCAGGTGGGCATAGCAAAGCGAGTGATTTTGAACAAAAGGTGTTAGAACTGTTTTAATAATAGAAATCAATAGTGAAAAGAAATCATTTTTTTCTTGAAGATGAACATGAGATTATTTTCTTCTAGACAAGCACACAACAAGAGAAAATATAAGAATACTAGAAATTAGGTATTTGACTGTGAGGGTTGCTTTGAAAGCATAAATTAACGTTGCTGCATTCTTACATGCATTGCTGAGGCTAAGAGTATGGCTTGTTTACTCAGAAAGCAAAAAATTTCTCATTTGTCTGAGTTACATGACTTACTGCCTGCAGTATGTGAATACCTTCTTCCTAGGTAAGAGGTCAAGAACCAGTCAAGGTTACTCTCATCACCAAGAAATAGTAAAATGCTGTGAGCCAAAATGACCGTATGTTCAGAAAAAAATTCTAATTTCAGGTAGACTGGCTATTGTATATACTGTGAGGTCTACTCTGTTGCCCATTGTCCATATGTCCACGTACAACCATATATAAATATGAAAATAAGAACTTTTCTGTTAAAATGAAGTGTCTTAAATAGATAAGTTTTTATACGGCAGATTTATGATAATTTGGAGAAATTCTCTATGATATCAAGACATTTCAATTTTTAATAATGTGAAAAATATTATATTGTATGGTTTTAACCTTATCAGAACTGTCTTTACAGATATTGTCTCCCACTGTCTTGGAAATCGTGAAAGAGACATACTATGAATTACCTGCCAAGAATGCAATCATGTTAGGATTTCCTTTGTAGCTTTAAGGATATAATCTCCAGCCACTGACAAGCAGGAAAACAGTGACTACACAGTTCATCCACAATAAAGCAAATTCTACCTAAGAACTGAATGAACTCAAAACCATAAATAGAATGTTAAAATGTTTCTATGCCCCACTCCTAGGTTTAGGCTATGTGTCTCTGGATGATATTCATCCAAAGCTTTATCTGTGAGATCAGTAGGTGCTGTATTGAACGCCTTAATTTGTGATCAGTTGTTTCCTACCAATAAGGAATTAACACATTGATCTCACTTGAATTTTAAAAAGGAAGTATTCCATATGGACTGGAGGAAATTAATAATTAAATGTTAGGATAACATGTCCCTGCCCTACAGGTGGAATGATTTCTCAGCAAGAGCTATCTCTTGATGTAGGGAATCCATGAACACATTAACTCATTTGGCAGAAGGGGATTTTTGACATGCTACTGAATTTGGGACTTTGAAATGAGGAAGTAGGCACTCTGATTGCCACCAAATATGAAATGTAAAGACCAAACTGTTCAAAACTGTAATGGTGGCACAGAGTTGTGGAAGAACAACCAATGGTGGCACAGAGTTGTGGAAGAACAACCAACATCTGAATTCATTGAGCACAAACTTCACATGACAAAACCCATAACTGACCTCTTCTTATATCACCAAGAACCTGATACTGGATTGCTTAGGGACCTGGGATTAAACAAATGACTATTGTTCTAAAAACAAACAAATAA
The DNA here is from genome assembly GCF_903995435.1 of Acomys russatus. Classification (NCBI taxonomy): domain Eukaryota; kingdom Metazoa; phylum Chordata; class Mammalia; order Rodentia; family Muridae; genus Acomys; species Acomys russatus. The sequence continues at coordinate 56,753,809 of NC_067158.1, forward strand.
TATTGGAAAAAAATGACTCCTAATGACATTCTACTACAATACATAGACCAGTAAATTGATTTCCTGTGCTTAGGGAGGGAGAAATAAAGAACATGCTAAGAAGAAAGAAAATTACCGTCAGCCATGGAAAAACCAAGAAAGAAGAAACTGGAAATTTAGTCAAGAAGACGTCTCACGGGAATGTGTTTGGGAATTAGACAGGCTACTGTTGGACGTCTGAACCTATGGAAAACAATATGACTTAAAATAGTTTTTATCACCACTATAGTTAGTTTTCTTTGAGTGCTTGGAAAAAGTTAACTGAACTAGATCATGCTGATTTGAGGAGGTGGGGACAGAGTGCATTAAAAAACATCAGACTGGGCATTAAGTAGACCTGATGACAGGCCTTATATGAACCATGTTTTGTTACTGTACTTGATCAGCTAATGGAATGCACTAAAGGGAATTTGCATGCTAATGAAGTACAGGAGGAGGAGAAGGAAGATACAACAGGAGGAAAATGGTGGTGCAGATGGCATCAGATGCCGTAGAAGAAATGTTAGGATGATTTCCCAGTTGACCCAAGAAGGACAAGACAAGAGAAAGAGAAACAAAATTGAAATAATTTTGTAAAATTATGAAGCTATTATTAGCAAACCTTCCCTTTTTCCCTTAAAAACCAGAAAACAACCAGTTTATGTCATCATGGAAGCCAAAGGACAGTACCCTTAGCTGCCTGGTTTATGTGGGAGAATTGGAATTAGGCTTGACTCTCTACAATGCTTTATTCTAAGCACACTTTCTTTTCTAAACACATTCTACACATGCTGGGTTTCTTCTTTATTATATAGCTTAAACTCACATATATAATTTTTCTATGTCTCAGTGATAGAAAGGAACTCAGCAAGTATATAATAAAATGTCTCTCTTTTGCCATAATTATATTCATACATTTTTTGTGAAAATGTTCACAAAACTTAGACAACTTAATTATACCTCAAAATGTAGCAGGAAACCTTTTAATTTTTAGACTGAAAGTTATTCCACTCTTTTGTGAGTCAAAGCAATTTTTCGATGGCCATTAAAAAAAAGCTGCAATCAAATTAACAAACAATAAATACATCTATAAAAAGGCTTACTTTATATCACAAATCATATCATTTCCAATGCATGACAGTATAATATGTATACTAAACAAAGCCAAATGTGTTACAGTGAATCTTGAATTCTGTTTAAATCTCAGACATTAGTATCTATAAATATTGAAAAATTTGTGCCTAATCCATACACAGTGTTGTTGTATATATCCTGTTCATACCATAGTCATATTTTTTAAGTGATTTCATTGATTTCTGGTAACTTTGGTTATTCAAGTTACTCACAACAATTTAATCCATTTAAGGTATGAGTAATCACAGATCTATCCCATCCTGCCATCTTGGTTCACTTCCTATTCAAATAAATGAGAAAAGAAAGTAAGAGTATAGAATTACAAACAATTCACTCATTCATTCATTCATTCATTCAAGAACTGCACAGCCAACATGATGGACAGCACCTATGCTTGTAGAATTTATGGGAAAATACTCTGAAGTCATGATGGCTCTTAGACAGTGAAATCAATCTGCAAGAAAGGAAAAACGAGAATCCAATTTTTAAAGCTTGTCAGAGAGAGACTTTATAATTAGTAGTTGATTGCTAATACAGGATTTGATGAAGCTTGGCACTTAGTCCAGTTAGCGCTGAGTCCAACCATAGTAAAAATGAGCATCTTACCAAAAGCAATTTACAGAATCAATGCAATCTCTGTCAAAATACCCACACAATTTTTAAGGACATTGAAAGTTCAATTCTCAACTTCATATGGATAAACAAAAAAACCCAGAATAGCTAAAACAATCTTGTACAATAAAAGATCCTCTGGAGGAATCTCCATACCTGATCACAAACTGTACTATAAAGCAATAGTAATTAAAACAGCATGGTACTGGCACAGCAACAGGCTGGTTGATCAGTAGAATCGAATCGAAGACCCAGATATGAATCCACACACATATGGTCACTTGATTTTTGACAAAGAAGCTAAATCTGCTCAATTAATAAACGATAGCATCTTCAACAAATGGTGCTGGTCTAACTGGATGTCTACATGTAGAAAAATGCAATTAGACCCACATTTGTCACCATGCACAAAACTCAAGTCCAAGTGGATCAAAGACCTCAACATAAAACCAGAGACACTAAGTCAGTTAGAAGAAAAAGTGGGGAAGAGCCTGGAACACATTGGCACAGGAGACAACTTCCTGAACAGAACTCCAACAGCCCAGGCCTTAAGGTCAACAATTAATAAATGGGACCTCATGAGGCTGAGAAGCTTCTGTAAGGCAGGAGACACTGTCAGCAGAACAAAGTGACCGCCTACAAAGTGGGAAAAGATCTTCACCAACCCTACATCTGAGAAAGGTCTAATATCAAAAAATATAAAGAACACAAGATATTAAACATCACCAAGCCAAATAACCCAATTGAGAAATGGGGCTCAGAACTCAGCAGAGAATTCTCAACAGCGGAATATTGAAAGGCTGAGAAACACTAAAAGAAATGCTCAACCTCCTTAGTCATCAGGGAAATGCAAATCAAAACAACTCTGATCTTACACCCATCAGAATGGCTAAGATCACAAACTCAAGTGACACCACATGCTGGCAAGGATGTGGAGAGAGAGGAACACTTCTTCATTGCTGGTGGGAATGCAAACTTGTACAACCACTTTGGAAATCTATCTGGTGCTATCTCAGACAACTGGGACTAGGGCTTCCTCAAGACCCAGCCATTCCACTCCTTGAAATTTACTCAGAAAATGCTCCACCACACAACAGGGACATATGCTCACCAATGTTCATAGCAGCCTTATTCATAATAGCCAGATCATGGAAACAGCCTAAGTGTCCCTCAGTAGAAGAATGGATAAAGAAACTGTGGTACATTTACACTATAGAATACTACTCAGCTATTAAAAACAAGGAATTCCCGAAATTTGTGGACAAATGGATTTAACTAGAAATGATCATAATGAGTGAGTTAACCCAGAAGCAGAAAGAGTCAAATGGTATATACTCACTTACATCTGGACACTAGCCCAAGGGGCATGTCCCATGAAAGTCTTCACTTACCAGGAAACTGGGACAAAGGGGAAGAGGTCCTATTGGAACTCTAGGTGAGAGAAGCATGAGATAATAGGGAAATAGAAGGATCCAGAGGGTCCTAGAAACCTACAAGTAGAACATTAGGATGGCCAAATCTGGGCCCAGGGGTTCTGTTCAAACTGTGGGACCAGCCAAGGACAATACATGCAGTAAACTTCAAACTCCTACCCAGATCTAGCCAATGGACAGGACATTCTCCACCATTGAGTGGAGAGTGGGGACTGACTTTCACATGAACTCTGGTGCCCCACAATTGATCACATTTCCTGGATGGGGAGGCCTGGTGGCACTCAGAGGAAGGATAACAGGCTACCAAGAAGAGACTTGATACCCTATGAGCATACACAGGGGGAGGAGGTCCCCCTCAGTCACAGTCATAGGGGAGGAGAGTAAGGGGAAAATGGGAGGAAAGGAGGAATGGGAGGATAGAAGGAACGGGAAAACATTTGAGATATAATATGAATAAATTAATAAAATGTATTAAAAAATAAAAAATAAAATAAAATACAAAAAAATTTGATGATGCATTTATTCAAATATTGGAGAAAGTGCTGGAAATTAGTAAAAGATTTGCCACCTTATTGGTTTTCCAGCATAAAGTGATGTGGATTGTGGTATAAATATAGAGTAGAAAGTGATCAAGAATTTGCCTTAATGCATTTAAGTTTGAGACCCTTTTTAGATAAGCTGGTTAGAATTATACAGATCTGTATTGTGTGGCTGAGAATAAACTGCACTTGAAACATAAAAAGACAATATATACAGTACATGAGCACAATCATCTTGCTTTAAAAGGTAACAAACAAATGCTATTTTTAATAAGCCGTAGGTAATTCAATACAAGGACATTGATGGTAATTTATTAAGAGCTGGCTTGCAATTATGGTAGAATATTAAATGCAGTCACCCTTATAGTCATGTGCAACTGACCAATACAGTATACTGCTTGCTAGGGTCATTCAATTTGAAAGGGTTATAATAGCTAATCTTTTAGCAATCAAAAGGATCCTTCAGCAAATAACATCAGAAACAAATGGGCTTTAACTAGTTAAAGCAAGTGGAGTTAGTATTTTCTCAGTTTTGAAATAAGATCTACCTTTCATATATGAACATTTTAAAATATGAACTCCCTATGGTGGTAAAGTTCTAACGGTGGACTTCGCTATATGCATCTCAAAGTGCCAATTGTTGTAAAGGGGGAGACCAACAGTCTTGGGCAAAAGGCCAGAAAGCAGTTACTCTGCCATTCATCTGTGATGGCTGCAGAAGACCACGGCCGTTTCTGCAGCGCTACCCAATGAACAACAATGGCTCTTTGTGTCATCTAAGGAGTACAGACACAGCTGCCACTGCTTGAAAGGAGAATGCCCTCCCTTAGGACCATGCACAAGAGGGTCGGCAACCTTTATCCAGGGCCAGAAGAAAGGAGAGAAAGAATGGCTTTGGGGAATTAGGATCTGTATTTTGAGACTTGTCTGCCTTGCCAGAAATAGCCTCCTCCTCCTTGATTTCAAAACAAAACACCCCTTCAGACCTGGCCAAGAAATGAGAGGAAGATGTCTAAAATCTCTCTCTCTCTCTCTCTCTCTCTCTCTCTCTCTCTCTCTCTCTCTCTCTCTCTCTCTCTCTGTCTATCTCTCTCTCTCTCTGTCTCTCCCTCCCTCCATCCCCCTCTCTGACTATAGAGACATTTTTGAGAATTGTGGAATTTTGGGTTCTGTAAATGACACATAAATGTTTTAAGAAAATGCTTTGTTTTGATCCTAGGTTAGGTATGTGGGGTTTCTTTTGGCTACTTGCAGCAGCTAACTGTGATTTCCCTCGTACTCTCGCAGAAGTGCAGTTTTGCCAGGTGCAGATAATTTCTGTGATTGTGCAACATTTGGATTCTGGAAACAGTTTTGAGAGGACATAAATGCCAGCACCATCACACTCCTGAGAAGAGTAGTGGAGGTTGTTGGTCTTAGAGAGAGGCTGGTTGTGGTTTGTTAGTAGCCATGGTCAAAGAAGAAAAATGAGTTTCTCCCTCTCTCTCTCTCTCTCTCTCTCTCTCTCTCTCTCTCTCTCTCCTTGTTTTTCACCTATCTAGTGTCAGGTGGTAAAAGTGGAATGGGGTTAAAGGGTGAGAAGAAGAATCCACGAAATAGTAAAGAACAGCTACATAGCACTATTTTGTTTCTCGCATTAATTTAGTTATTTACTCAACTTACAATCTGATCACAGCTCCATCTTCTCTCCACTTAGTTCTCCTTCACAAACTGCCATCCCCCATTACACTCTCTATCTCCTCTTAGAAAGGGAGGTCCCCATGGGTACCAATCCACCTTGGCATATTAATTTTCTGCAGGACTAGGTGCATCCTTTCTCATATAAAGCAACCCTGTTAGGCGAATTGGGTCTACAGTCAGAGAGGTTCCCTGATCCAGCTGCTAAGAAATGGTAACCAGGCTGCATGTTTGCTATGTATGTGTAGGGGGTCTAGGTCCAATCCATGTGTGCTCTTTGGCTGGTGGGTCAGTCTTTGTGAGCCCCATGGGCCCAGTTAGTTGACTCTTTAGGCTTCTGGTGGATTTATTGATCTGCTTCTGTCTGCTCCTGGGTGAAGCCTCTCAGAGGAGTTATGCTAGGCTCCTATCTGCAAGCATAGCAGAGTAACATTAATAATGTCAGGGATTGGTTATCTCCCATGGGATGGTTCTCAAGTAGGGCCAGCCTTTGGTTGGCCATTCCCTTAATTCTTGCTCTATCTTTGTCCTTGTTGCACCTCTGGTAAGCAGGACAAATTTGGGGTTGAATGTTTGTGGCTGGGTTGGTGTCATTATCACTCCACTGGAAGTCCAGCCTTGATACAGTAGGTGCCTCTTTCAAAATCCATATCTGTTCCAGTTCTGTTGCAGACCTATGGGAGGGGAATAGGGTGAAAGAGAGAAGGAGGGAGGAACAGGAAGATAAAAGTGAGGGGATAACAATTGAGATGTAATCTAAATAAATCAATAAAATAAATTAGTGATGGCAGAAGAAAAAAATCCATATCCACTATTGCTTGTAATCTCAGCTAGGATGACCCCATAAACATCCTGAGCCCCCCTATACCAGGTCTCTGGCATGTCCCAAAGATGACCCCACATCTGATATCCTTTCTCTCACTTAGGCCTCTCTACCCTGGTCTCCCTACTCCTAATCCCTATTCCTGCTCCCCTCCCCATCCCCACTCCTACCCTATTCTCCCCTCCCGTCATCTATTTTATTTCCATTTCTGAGTAAGATTCAAACATGCCACCTCGTTCCTAGCTTCTTTGGGTCTGTGGGTTGTAGCGTTGTTATCCTATACTGTGTGGGAAAGATCCACCTATAAGTGAGTACATGGCACATGTGTCTTTCTGGGTCTGACTTACTTCACTCAAGATGATATTTTCTGGTTCTACCCATTGCCTGCATATTTCATGATGTCCTTGTCTTTCATAGCTGAGTAGTATTCCGTATTGTAGATGTACCACGGCCTCTTTATCCATTCTTCCATTGAGGGTCGTATGGGTTGTTTCTAGTTTCTGGTTATTGTGAATAAAGCTGCTATGAGCATAGTTGTAGTATGGTTGAGGATATTTTGGCTATATGTGCAGGAGTGTTTTTTGAGAAGGTGCCAGATTTATTTCTAAAGTGATTGTAAAATTTTACACTCCAACCGGCAATGGAGGAGTGTTCCACTTTCTCCAGAACATCACAAGCATGTGCTGTAACTTGAATTTTGATCATACCCCTGATGGGTGTAAGATGGAATCTAACAGTTGTTTTGATTTGCATTTTCACTGATGACTAAGGACATTGAAAATTTCGTTAAGTGTTACTTGCCAATTAGAGATTCCTTAGTTCAGAATTCTCTGTTTATCTCTTAAAGTTGTTTGCTTTTCTGGTGTGTAATTTCTTGGGCTCTTTATATATTTTTTATATTAGCCCTCTGTTGGATTTAGGGTTACTGAAGATCTTTCCTTAATCTGTAGGCTGCCAATTTGTTCTATTGACAGTGACCTTTGCCTTATAGAAGGTTTTTTTAGTTTTATAAGGTCCTGTTTGTTAATTGTTGATCTTTGTGCCTGAGCTATTGGTTTTCTGTTCAGGAAGTTGTCTCCTCTGCCAATGAGTTCAAGGCTCTTCCCCACTTTGTCTTCTATTAGATTTAATGTATCTGGTTTTGTGGTGAGGTCTTCGATCCTTTTGAACTTGAGCCTTGTGCAGGTGGATGAATATGGATCTATTTTGCTTCTTCTTCATACAGGCATACAGTTAGACTATTTGTTGAACATGTCTTTTGTTGTCCATTGTATAGATTTGGCTTTTTGGCCACTAAGCATGTGGGTCTATGTCTTGGTCTTTGATTTGATCTCATTGCTCAACCTGTCTGTTTCTATGCCAATATCATGTGGGTTTTATTACCTATTGCTCTGTGGTACAGCTTAAAATCAGGGCTGGTGATGCCCTCAGATGTTCCTTTATTGTACAGGGTGCTTCCTTAATATCTTTCTCATCCTGTTTCTCACTTATATACAAGATACCTCTGTTGAGAATGCTGAGGAGGATGTGGAGAGAGAGGAACACTCCTTCATTGCTGGTGGGAATGCAAACTAGTACAGCCACTTTGGAAATCTATCTGGTGCTATCTCAGAAAAATGGGAATAGGGCTTCCTCAAGACCCAGCTATTGCACTCCTTGGAATATACCCAGAAGATGCTCCAGCACACAACAAGAAGATTTGCTCAACCATGTTCATAGCAGCCTTATTCATAATAGCCAGAACATGGAAACAGCCTAAGTGTCCCTCAGTAGAAGAATAGATAAAAGAAACTGTGGTACATATACACTATGGAATACTACTCAGCTATTAAAAACAAGGAATTCCCGAAATTTGTGGATAAATGGATTGAGCTAGAAATGATCTAATGAGTGAGTTAACCCAGAAGCAGAAAGAATCAAATGGTATATACTCACTTATATCTGCATACTAGCCCAAGGGGAAACTAGGACAGAGGGGAGAGCATCCTATTGGGACTCTAAATGAGAGACGCATGGGAGAATAGCAAAATAAAAGGATACAGAGGGTCCTAGAAACCTACAAGTAGAACAATATGATAGGCAGATTTGGGCCCAGGGGTCCCGCTCAAACTAAGGCATCAGCCAAGGACAATACAGGCGGTAAACTTTAAACCCCTACCCAGATCTAGCCAATGGTCAGAATATTCTCCACAGTTGAGTGGAGAGTGTGATATGATTTTTCAGGTCACTTATGTATACTATCATATCATTTGTGAATAGAGATGCCCTGACTTCTTTTTTTCCAATTTGTATCCTCTTGATAGTCTTAAATTGTCTTATTTGCTCCACCTAGGGCTTCAAGTACTATATTCAAAAGATATGGAGAGAGTGCAGCCTTGTTTTCTACCTAATTTAGTACAATTTATTTAAGTTTTTTCATTTAATTTGATATTGACTATAGGCTTGCTGTATATTGCATTTATTGTGTTTACATATGCACTTTGTATTTGTGATGTATTGAATACTTTTAATGTGAAGGTGTGTTAGATTTTGCCAAAGACTTTTTCAGCATCTAATGAGAAGTTCATGTGAGTGTTTTTCACTGAGTTTGTTTATGTGGTAGATACATTGATATATTTATATGACAATTATATATATATATATATATATATATATATATATATATATGTATCAAGCAAAGTAAAAACAATTTTAATATCCTTTTTCATTAGTATTTACACTTATTTCATGTATGCTATTTATACACTCATTACTGAACAAAATTGGAATGCAAACACATGTGAAAATACCTTAATAATAATTATCAAATAAAATAATGGGAACTATTGTTATATAAACATACTAATGGATGCAGTGAGGAAAATAACAGTAGAGGGCTGCATCCTAGGATGCTAAGAACATGCTCCATAGTACTGTGATTATAATACTAACAGAAACATCTAAGGTGGAATATTTGACTGCTATGAGATCTTCTAGGAGTCTTCCAGTAGAGTTACGTGAGCAGTTAATAGTACAGGCACTATTTTGGCGAACTTCTGCTTGTGTCAGCTGAATAGCCGTCATAAATCAAAGCAAAGGGAAACAAATCCATAGATAAAATATTACCAAATTATGAAATGAAGGCTTTAAAAGTGCATTATTATGAGAGTAATAACTCAAAGAAAAGGCGTGTTTTGTGTCCTTGTCACAAATCATTGCTTGCTGCACATACGTGAACATAGATAGAAATGTTGGCGTAATTTATAATCATATGACATTAATACTGCTCTATGGCATTCTTTTTTATCATTTATTTATTCTACTCTCATATATTACACCCCCAAACAGTTTCTCCTCCATCCTCTCCTCTCCATCCCTCCCTGGTACCTCTTCTATCCCCCAGATACACTTCTCCTCCATTTCCCTTCAGAAAAGGACAGACTTCCCAAGGGCATAAATCAAACATGGCGTATTGTGTTGCAGTAAGCTTAGGCACATCACCTCATATTAAGGCTGGGTGAGGCAATCCAGTAGGAGGAGCTGAGTTCCAAAAGCAGGCAAAAGAGTCAGAGACAGCACCTGTTCCTACAGTTAGATGTCCCACAGAAACACCAAGCTAGAAAATCATAGCTCATATACAGAGGACTTAGGCAAGGACCATAAAGATCCCATGTTGGTTAGTTCAGTCTCTGAGAGACCCAATGATCCCTGATGAGTTGACTCTGGCATCTTTCCTGCTGTGTCCTTGACCCCTCTGTGTAAGTGGTTAGTGACATTGTATTGAAACCAATGTGAGATGGTGTTTAATAGAATCCAGCAGGTTACTCAGTATACCATCCTCTTTGTGACATTTATCTCCATAACTGAGTTTAAACTTTCTTACTTTCTTCATATGTAATGTAGACACAAAGTTTTTTTTTTGTTTTTTTGTTTTTTTTTTTTTTAATTTTAAAAATATTTATTAATTTAATCATATTACATCTCAATTGTTATCCCATCCCTTTATCCTCCCATTCCTCCCTCCCTCCCATTTTCCTCTTATTCCCCTCCCCTATGACTGTGACTGAGGACAATACATGCAGTGAACCTTGAACCCCTACCCAGATCTAGCCAATGGACAGGGCATTCTCCACAGTGGAGTGGAGAGTGGGGTCCGACCTTCACATGAACTCTGGTGCCTCATATTTGGCCACGCCCCCTGGATAGGGATGCCTGGTGGCACTCAGAGGAAGGATAGCAAACTACAAAGAAGAGACTTGATACCCTAGGAACTTTATACTTTTTTTTTTTTTTATTAATTTATTCTTGTTACATCTCAATGTTTATCCCATCCTTGTATCCTCCCATTCCTCCCCCCCCCCCATTTTCCATTATTCCCCTCCCCTATGACTGTTCCTGAGGGGATTACATCCCCCTATATTCTCATAGGGTATCAAGTCTCTTCTTGGCTACTTGCTGTCCTTCCTCTGAGTGCCACCAGGTCTCCCCCTCCAGGGGACATGGTCAAATGTGAGGCACCAGAGTACGTGAGAAAGTCGTATCACACTCTCCACTCAACTGTGGAGAATATTCTGACCATTGGGCTAGATCTGGGAAGGGGTTCAAAGTTTACCTCCTGTATTGTCCTTGGCTGGTGCCTTAGTTTGAGCGGGACCCCTGGGCCCAAATCTGCCTATCAATTGTTTCTACTTGTAGATTTCTAGGACCCTCTGGATCCTTTGTTTTGCTGTTCTCCCATGCGTCTCTCATTTAGAGTCCCAATAGGATGCCTTCCCCTCTGTCCCAGTTTCCTGGTAAGTGAAGGCTTTCGTGGGACATGCCCCTGGGCTGAGTATGCAGATATAAGTGAGTATATACCATTGATTCTTTCTGCTTCGGGGTTAACTCACTCATTATGATCATTTCTAGCTCAATCCATTTATCCACAAATTCGGGAATTCCTGTTTTTTAATAGCTGAGTAGTATTCCTAGTGTATATGTACCACAGTTTCTTTATCCACTCTTCTACTGAGGGACACTTAGGCTGTTTCCTGTTCTGGCTATTATGAATAAGGCTGCTATGAACATGGTGAGCAAATTTTCTTGTTGTGTGCTGGAGCTCTTCTGGGGTATATTCCAAGGAGTGGAATAGCTGGGTCTGAGGAAGCCCTATTCCCATTTTTCTGAGATAGCACAGATAGATTTCCAAAGTGGCTGTACTAGTTTGCATTCCCACCGCAATGAAGGAGTGTTCCTCTCTCCCCACATCCTCGCCAGCATGTGGTGTCGCTGAATTTTTGATCTTAGCCATTCTGATGGGGTGTAAGATGGAATCTCAGAGTTGTTTTGATTTGCATTTCCCTGATGACTAAGGAGGTTGAGCATTTCTTTAAGTGTTTCTCAGCCATTTGATACTCCTCTGTTGAGAATTCTCTGTTTAGTTCCAAGCCCCATTCTCAATTGGGTTATTCGGTTTGGTGGTGTTAATTTCTTGAGTTCTTTATATATTTTGGATATTAGACCTTTGTCAGATGTAGGGTTGGTGAAGATTTTTTCCCAGTCTGTAGTGTCGCTTTGTTCTCTTGACAGTGTCTCCTGCCTTACAGAAGCTTCTCAGCCTCATGAGGTCCCATTTATTAATGGTTGACATTAAGGCCTGGGGTTGGTGTTCTGTTCAGGAAGTTGTCTCCTGCCAATATGTTCCAGGCTCTTTCCCACTTTTTCTTCTAAGTGGCTTAGTGTCTCTGGTTTTATTTGATCTTTAATCCACTTGGATTGAGTTTTGTGCAAGGTGACAATATGGGTCCAGTTTCATTTTTTACACTAGACCTCCAGTTACACAGCACCATTTGTTTGAAGATGCTATCCTTTTTCACATTGAATGGATTTGGCTTTTGTCAAAATCAAGTGACCATATGTGTGTGGATTCATATCTGGGTCTTCGATTCGATTCCATGATCAACCGCTGTTGCTGTGCCAGTACCATGCTGTTTAAGTACTATTGCTTTATAGTAAGTTTGAGATCAGGTATGGAGATTCCTCCGGAGCATTTTTTATTGTACAAGATTGTTTTAGCTATTCTGGGTTTTTTATTTTTCCATATGAAGTTCAGAATTGAACTTTCAATGTCTTTAAAAAATTGTGTAGTTATTTTGATAGGGATTGCATTGAATCTGTAGATTGCTTTTGGTAGGATGGCCATTTTTACTATGTTAATTCTCCCGATCCATGAGCAAGGAAGATCACGCCTCTTCTCAGGTCATCTTCAATCTCTTTCTTCAGAGTTTTGAAATTTTTTTCATACAAGTCCTTCACTGCTTAGTTAGGGTAACTCTAGATATTTTATATGCTTGTGGCTAATGTGAAGGGTGTGGTTTTCCTAATTTCTTCCTCTGTAAGCTTGTCATTTGTTATAGGAAGGCTACAGACTTTTTGAGTTAATTTTGTATCCAGCCAATTTGCTGAAGGTGTTATCAGCTTTAGGAGTCTCTGGTGGTGTTTTGAGGGTCACTTATGTACACTATCATATCATCTGCAAAGAGGGATAATTTGCCTTCCTCCTTTCCCATTGGATACCCTTGATCTCCTTTTGTTGTCTTATTGCTCTGGCTAGAACTTCGTACTATATTGAAGAGATATGGAGAGAGTGGGCAGCCTTGCCTTGTTCCCGATTTGAGAGGAATTTCCTTGAGTATCTCACCATTTACTTTGATTTTGGCTATTGGCTTGCTGTATATAGCCTTTATTATGTTGAGGAAAGTGCCTTGTATCCCCGATCTCTCTAAAACTTTAAACATGAATGGGTGTTGAATTTTATCAAATGCTTTCTCTGCATCCAAGGAGATGATCATGTGGTTTTTTTATTTTCAGTTGTTTATATGATGGATTACATTGATGGATTTCCGTATATTAAACCATCCCGCATGCCTGGAATGAAGCCTACTTGGTCATGATGAATGATATCTTTGATGTGCTCCTGTATTCGTTTTGCAAGTATTTTATTTAGTTTTTTGCATCTATGTTCATAAGAGAAATTGGTGTCTGAAATTCTCTTTCTTTGTTGAGTCTTTGTGAGGTTTAGGTATCAATGAGACTATGGCCTCATAGAATGAATTTGGTAATGTTCCATCATTTCTATCTTTTGGAGTAGCTTGAAGAGTATCGGTATTAGCTCGCCCTTAAAGGTCTGGTAGAATTCTGCACTGAAACCATCTGGCCCTGGGCTTTTTTGGTTGGGAGACCATCTGATTGCTTCTATTTCTGTAGGGGAAATGGGACTATTTAACTTGTTTATCTGTTCTTCACTCAACTTTGGCAAGTGAACTTGATCAAGAAAATCGTCCATTTCCCTTAGATTTTCAAATTTTGTGGCGTATATGCCTTCAAAGTAGGATCTTATGATTCTTTGAATTTCTTCAGTGTCTGTTGTTATGTCTCCCTTTTCATTTCTGATTTTTGTTCATTTCAATACTGTCTCTCTGCCTTTTAGTTAGTTTGGCTAATGGTCTGTCTATCTTGTTGATTTTCTCAAAGAACCAGCTTTGGTTTTGTTGATTCTTTGGACTTTTTTAGTTCTAATTTGTTAATTTCAGCCCTGAGTTTGATAATTTCCAGGCGGTCTACTCCTCTTGGGTGTTTCTGCTTCTTTTTTTTCTAGGGCTTCCAGTGTGTTGTTAAGATGCTTATGTGCGATGTTTCCAATTTCTTTTTAAAGACACACTTAGTGCTATGAATTTTCCTCTTAGCACTGCTTTCAATGTATCCCACAAATTTGGGTAGTTTTGTTTCTTCATTTTCATTGAATTTCAGAAACTCCTTGATTTCTTTCTTTATTTCTTCCCTGACCCAGGTGTCATTAGCAGAGAGTTGTTTAGTTTCCACAAACGTGTAGGCTTTTTGTTATTTCTGTTGTTGTTGAATTGCGCCTAAGAGCATGGTGATCTGATAGGATACAAGGTATTATTTCAATCCTCTTGTATCTGTTGGCTTGCTTTTGACCTACGATGTGATCAATTTTGGAGAAGGTTCCATGGGGTGCAGAGAAGAAGGTGTATTCTTTCTTGTTTGGGTGAAAGGTTCTATAGATATCTGTTAGATCCATTTGACCCATGGCATTGGTTAATGATGTTATTTCTCGGCTTAGTTTCTGTTTCAATGACTTATCCTTCAGTGAGAGTGGGGTGTTGAAGTCTCCCACTATTATTGTGTGGGGATCGATGTGTGGTTTTAAGCTTTTTTAGGAGATCTTTTACATATGTGGGTTGCCCTTGTATTGGGAGCATAGATGTTCAGAATTGTGATGTCATCTTGGTTGACTTTACCTTTGATGAGTATGAAGTGTCCTTCCTCATCCCTTTTGATTAATTTGGTGAAAGTCTATTTTGTTCGATACTAAAATGGCTACCCCTGCTTGCTTCTTGTGACCATTTGCTTGGAATATTTTTTTCCAACCTTTTACCCTGAGGTAATGCCTTTCATTATGGGTGAGATGTGTTTCTTGGATGCAGAAGAATGTTGGGTCTTGTTTATGTACCCATTCGGTTAGTCTGTGTCTTTTTATTGGAGAGAATTGAGGCCATTGATGTTGAGAGATATTAATGACCAGTGACTGTTAAGAGTCTTAATTTTGATGTTGTTTCCAGTCGAGCGTTTGTGTAGTTGTGTTTTTGCCATGGGATAGTTATCTATTTCCTGGGTAGTTTTGGTTGTAGCTTGACCCTTTGGGATGGAGTTTTCCTTCTAGTACCTTCTGTAAAGCTGGGTTTGTGGATAGGTACTGTTTGTTTGAATTTGTTTTTGTCATGGAATATTTTGTTTTCTCCATCAATGGTTATTGATAATTTTGCTGGGTAAAGTAGTCTGGCCTGGCATCTGTGTTCTCTTAGGGTTTGCAGGATCTCTGTCCAGGCCCTTCTGGCTTTTATGTCTCTGCTGAAAGTCAGGTGTAATTCTGATAGGTTTACCATTAAATGTTATTTGGCCCTTTTCCCTTGCAGCTTTTAATATTTTTTCTTTGTTCTGCATGTTTTGTGTTTTGATTATTATGTGGCGGGCAGTTTTTCTTTTCTGGTCAATTCTATTTGGTGTTCTGTAGGCCTCTTGTATGTTTATAGGCATCTCTTTCTTTAGATTGGGGAAATTTTTCTTCTATGATTTTGTTGAGAATAGTTTCTGGGCCCTGGAGTCTGATGTCTTCTCTTTCTTCAATGCCTATTATCCGCAAATTTCTTCTTTTCATGGTGTCCTTAATTTCTTGGATGTTTTGTGTCAGGAGTTTCCAGATTGGCTTTTCTTTAATGGTTGATTCAATATCTGTGATTGTATCTTCTAGCCCTGAGATTCGTTCTTCCATCTCTTGGATTCTGTTAGAAAAGCTCACCTCGTGTTGCTCACCTTCTTCTCTGAGGTCTCACGTTCTCGTTTTTCTTCTGTCTGTGTGTTTATCATTGAATCCATTTTCATTTTCAGATCTTGAACTGATTTTTTGATTTCTTTCATCTGATTTTTTGTATATTCCTGAGTTTCTTCCATTTGCCTCTTTATAGGTCTTCAGAGCTTGAACCGTTTTAGTTATTTCTTTCATCTGGTTGTTTGCATTTTCCTGCAATTTTTCCAGTTCCACTCTATGTGCTTCTTTGTGTCTCTCACCTGTTTGTCTGCGTCTTCCTGCATTTGATTACGAATTTTATTTTTTCCTCCATTATCATCCTCATTACTAAGGATTTGAGGTCATTTTCTTGTATTTCCGTTGTATTTGAGTTCTCTGGGTGGTTTCTTTGGGATAGCTGGAAACTGGAGACGCATGCATGTTGTTTTGGGGTTTTTTGCGTATGCTTTTCGTTGTCCTTTAGACATCTTGCCGTCTTTGTTTTTGTTGGGTAGCTTCCAGAGTTGAATGGAGGGTGTCTGATGATAGATTCACTTGTTTTCTTACGATTTCCCTAGGCTGCGAGCTCAAAGCTTCACTGGTGTGGATGTTAGGAGGTTAGCCCTGTTGTTCTGGTCTCTCACAGCCAGTGATCCTCAGTCCCCCTCTGCTGTGGATCCTGCAATTGTTCTGGTCTCTGAATGAGCGTTGGTCAGGCCAAGGTATCCACAGCCTTCTGTGTTCCCTGCCAGTCCAGCCAGGAGCACTGGGACCGAACCACGGGCAGAACTCAGCTAGATTCTCAGGGCCAGAACCGTCTGCCAAGCTCAGCTAGGGATTTTGGGCCCAAAATGCCACAGGGCCCAGCCAGAATTTTTGGGCTGGGACTACGCACCAAGCTCCACTAGGGCCTTTTGGCCCAAAGTGCGTGCTGTGGTCAGTATTGACTCAGGGCCCGAACTGACCACCAATCTCAGCCAGGAATTCTGGATTCAAACTGTACACTGTGTCCAACCAGAGTCTTAGAGCTGGTGGAACCGAGAGCTCTGTCCAGCCTGTGCCACAGCAGGAGAACTGCGGCTGCTCTGAGTTAGCGCCAGTGGTGGAACAAGTGCTCCGCCCGCACTGTGTCCCCGCAGGGGAGCTGCCGCTGAGCTGAGGTGGTGCCTAGGATGGAACCGAGCACGTCACCAAGCCTGCGCCACAGCAGGAGAACTGCGGCTGCTCTGAGTTAGCGCCAGTGGTGGGACAAGTGCTCCACCCGGACTGTGTCCCCGCAGGGGAGCTGCCGCTGAGCTGAGGTGGTGCCTAGGATGGAACCGAGCACGTCACCAAGCCTGCGCCACAGCAGGAGAACTGTGGCTGCTCTGAGTTAGCGCCAGTGGTGGAACAAGTGCTCCGCCCGGACTGTGTCCCCGCAGGGGAGCTGCCGCTTAGCTGAGGTGGTGCCTAGGATGGAACCGAGCACGTCACCAAGCCTGCGCCACAGCAGGAGAACTGCGGCTGCTCTGAGTTAGCGCCTGTGGTGAAACCAAGTGCTCCGCCCAGACTGTGTCACCGCAAGGGAGCTGCCGCTGAGCTGAGGTAGTGCCTAGTGTGGAGCAGCGTGCTCAACTAAGCCTGCGCCACAGCAGGGGAGCTATGGCCACGCTGAGTTAGTGCCTCAGGCAGAATTGTTTGCTGGGCCGGGCCAATACCCGGGACTCTGGGGCCGAACTGTCCGCCGAGTCCAATCTGGGTCCAAAGGCTCCACGCGACCCAAATCCTGCCCCGAGTCCCCTCTCCCGCAGCAATTCCCACCAGCCACCACACCAATCGCCTCCACCGGAAGGCTATGAGCTGCAAACCTCAGCCGCCGCTGCTTGGTGCCGCTGGTGCTGCCGCCTCTACCGCTGCCGCTCCGATCAGAGAAAAACCACGCTCCTCCCGTGTGCAGGGGCACGCAGGTCCTCCGCACCCTGGTCCCTCCGAACCGTGGAGCACTCCCGCTGCCGTGATGTTCGGACCTCGGTGTTCCTGGCTCAGAAATCTGTGCAATTCCCTGAATTGTTCACTGGAGCCTCCAAACGCGGTCCACACTGCTCGCCGCCATCTTGGATCCCCCAGACACAAAGTTTAATGCAGCTTATTGGTAACCATTTGGATATATAGCCACTTGAGCAAGATCGTGGGAGTTTTTGCACCACTTAAAGTAGAAATATTGGTTTTGTCACATAGCTACTGTATTCCTGAGGCCATCCTAGAATAAAAGATAAAAGTAGGTAACTAAGTGTACTGAAAACAAGAAATAACACATGCAGCTACAAAATACAATCCCATTAGGAGACAAGTATTCCAAATAGTCACCTGTCACTAGGGAAGTTTGTGTCCTTTGATTCTTGGTGTCTGAGTGTGACTGGGTTACAGGAGCTTAGTCATTTGAGGACTTTACTACATGATTTCCCATAGTATCTTCCCCAGTCACCTTGGATTACATAGAAAATTCAGGAAATAGATATAAATCAATATTTTTAACATTTATAAATATTGCGTTAACTGCAGCTTACAAACTATTAGAGTTATGTCTTAGGGTTTGGGAACAATTAAGTAGCTGTATTTAGACAACAAGACAGCCCTGTTATGGTCTGAGTGTCCTCCAGTGTATGAAGGGTACAAATGATGGCTTAGGATGAGGCATCTTTGGCATATAATATAAAAAATGGACAATCTGTATGATTAAAATGTAAAAGATAAAAGCAAAAAGCTCAACATAGCATTTGATGCTATCTGTTATTCAGGATGTAAAAGTCTAAATCCCTTTTTTATCACCTGCAGGACTCCTTAGGATCTGTCTCCTAGCTTCATAGGTGGCTTCCATTCTTTTCCTCCTCTTCTCTCTCACAGCATCTATTACTACCATGTCTAAACCTCTTAAGTAAAAGCAGGCCCTCTTATAAACCAAAATAAAACCTGAAGCTATATACTCCAGCTGTTATGCTCTTCTCCCTGCTGTCAGTCTTGCCAACCCCGATGACCTGCTACTAATGTTCAAGATACATTTCCATGTCATCTTTGAGAAGACTTTGCTTCACAGCAAAACATTTCTACAATGAATAAGTCAGTTTTATTTGATTGTACCATCATTATTGCCTGTGAACTCCTTCATAAGGCTATTACATTGTTTGCAGCTTTGGGAAAATAGTAACTTGGCATAAATCATGAATTTTAGCACATTTCAAAAGTAACACTGTTCTTAATATCTATATTTGTACTTTGGTATAAGCAAGAAATTGAGAAGGAAAACAATCCCTGGGGTCCATCAAGATATAAAAAAAGGTGGGGGGGGGGGAGAAAGAGAGAGAGAGAGAGAGAGAGAGAGAGAGAGAGAGAGAGAGAGAGAGAGAGAGAGAGAGAGAGAGATCCTTATTTTAAGTACATAAACATAGCACAGGCTGGAGTTTAATTCAAGATGACTGTTTTTCCCCAAAAGTTTATTATGTGGTAAATCTTTCAGGACATTTTGAGAGATTACTTTTATCTTGGTCAAACCCTCAGTATATGCAATGTCTTGTGATTTGTCTTTGTTTACAGAATATAGAAAGCTGGATTAATTTTGCAAATGAAGAATTAAGGGAAATGAAGAATATAGGAGAATCATTGCATGTACAGAACAACGGAAAAGCTGCCTCATATAAAGAAAAACTTAGTTTATGTACCTCACTCAGGGGATTCTAAAGGGCTTTTCTCAAAATAAAATTAGGATGGATGAAGGAGAGATAAACATGTTTTTTGTTTAGATCACAAGTGGGGGATGAGAAAAAGACTTGTGAGAGAGCAGGTGATGTTTATCCCCTTTAAAGTCAAACCATCATGTGGGGAAGATTGGTTGTTAACCAGCTGAAAAAAGTCCTTGAACAAATTCTGAGAGGAGGTATAAATGTGAGCCAAAAACAGGAGGCAGGGTTTTGGCTGTTCATCACTCCACTTCAAGAAGCTCCTACAGGGAACCGCTCGAGGGAAGGGTTCAGGGCTCTGGGCTCCTGCTGAGGTTCCAGGTTCTGGTTGCTCCAGGTTCCAGCAGAAGAAATCCTGCTGACTATGCCAGGAGAATTTTTCATTGGAACTGATAGCCTTACGGTTTCATTATTGTATTCTTTAATCTCCTTTTCCTATTTTTTAGGTTAGTCGGGTTATAAGTGAGGTACTCTCGGTTAATAAGTTCATAATAAGACATATTTGTTAACAAAATTGAGCCTACAGACAGATTAAAAAATAAGAGCCTTCACATGTTGGCACACACAGAAACATACAGCAAGTTCATTGATAATTTGGGCAAACAAAAAACCATTTACAATGAAAGAGAGTCCAGAGCACGCTCATACAACTCGGGTTAATTGGGTTATCCTGACAAAGAGAGAGAAAATTGGATTTATTTAAAAGATCACTAGTATTATACACTGAAAACACACATGGTATTTTGGAGATAATTTCAGACAATTAAACACTAGGTAATAGTTAAAAGGACTTGCCAACAGTCCTAAGGCTACAGAATGACGGCTCTTTGAGTAGATTAGTTCAAAACCAATAACCAACCTGCATAAGTACAACTTTATATAAAAACATCACAGTCGTGGGCAGGAAGATAAATTATTTCCTTTTTCTTTGTAATGTAACTCAGCATCATAAATACATTATATTCTTAGAAATTATTTTTTATACAGATAGATACCAGTGAAAGGTATTTGCAGCTGCTGGGGATACATGGAACTAGTTAAAGGATATGCAGGACTGTCAGCTACCGAATATAGATTGCTAATATTAAAGTAAGGTAGCTCAGGTAGCCATTGACAATTTCGGGGGGAAATGTACCTCTTGGTAAAGTTAATTTGAAAATCAAGTCTGAATACAATATGTCTCACTGCATGCATAATGCACAGTTGTGTGTCCTACCCTATAAAAAGTGTTATTTCAACACAAAGACCAACATAACATCAAAGAAACTCGGCACATTTAAGGTATACAAAAACATTTTTCTTGGTTTTCCACAACACACACTTTATATAAATCTTTGCCATTGAGCTATTTTTTATAATTAGCATATTTTTCTAAATTTCAGGAGTTCAACCAGCTTCACGACACCCACTTACTCCTTTAATGTCAAAGGCAAAGGAAACAGATTCAGGACCCAGACTGAGTTCTGCTCTCCTTTACTCTCCTTGTCAAGGCTCCCCGCCTCTTCCCTGCCCTCTGACCTACTTTTGATGACTCTCTCTCCTTTCCCCTCCTGATCATCCTTTCCAGAATTCAAGCAGGAGTTTTCTTCCCCACTGGTACTGTCTGCCAAGGACCTACAGGGGCTTCTTTCTTCATATCTGTAAATTTATGGAGCCATTTCTCTGTTGCTTTTCAGCTTTCAGTCACAGATCAATAGCTTCTTTCTGCTGGTTTTCCCATATGGACTGTAAAGGTTTGTTTTTTTAACAGATAAATCTAATCTGGCATCAGCGTGTTCCCCTATCTATAGCATTCTTCCTGTAAGGAGGCATGAGTGTAATCCCTGAGCACAGCTGTCCCCTTGCAGCATTAGGCTTGGTGCTATTTTCTTCCTCTGAGTAATCGATTGTACACAGCAAAAGTCCTTAGTGTTTCTGTTCTTAAATTTCCTTATGGGTTGGTGCTTAACATCTGCATTTGTGTGTGTGTGTGTGTGTGTGTGTGTGTGTGTTTTCTTTAGTTTTCTCATACATTGAAATAATAAAACAAAATAATATGAATGTGGCTCTCTAAATAGGTATCTAAGCTTGGGTTATCTAAGAAAACAGCTGATGTTAAAAAAAAAAATACTTCCTGAGTTAAAACTACAATTGATTAGCACTATCCAACTTTTCCTTTCATTAAGAAATGAACAAGGATCATTTGAATAAGTAAGTTTATATGAGTGATATTTATAGAACTCCAGGCTCTACAAATGGCATACTTAAAAAATAATTTTGGATAAGATAAGCCTCTAAATGTCATTAGCAATGTCTGTAATTTGAAGTACAAATGGTATCCTGAATACACTTTTGATGACTTTACGATGGTTGTGAGAACAAAACAACCCATCAAGAGGACGAAATACACAGGAGAGAGGGACAGCGGGCCCTGCAACCCAGTGTCCTGGCCGTCTAAGACAAGAGCGCGAAGCAGATGTAACTGTTCTGAGGACTTTCTCACCCACGTACAGAGAAGAGACATTTAGATTAAGACAGAAGTCCTCTGGGTACCTTTTATGTTTTACTTTAAAATAATTTATATTCCTTAGACTATGAAGAGAAAACAGCTGACCAGTACATGGTTTGTTTCATACATCCATCAGAAATATGCCCAGTACTGATATCTTGCGTAAGTAAAACAGACATGAAGGCTGGAGAGATTGCTCAGTAGTTAGAGTACTTGTTACTCTTCAGAGCACCAGAGTTTGGTTCCCAGCAGTGTAGGGGCAAAACACTATCTGCTGATCTAGTTCCAGGGGATTCACTTCCTCTCCTGGTTTCTGATGGCAACAGACAGGCCTTTGGGAACCTTCTAGGGATTCCCAACCAAACCAAGATTAATCTTCACACTAGTTTTGCGGTGGGGGGGGGGGATATTTGGCATGTAACAGCTGCCAGTTAACGTGGATTAAAGTAGATAAAATCGTGACTGCTGAAGAAAAAGTCAATGTTTTTCCAACCCTGCTTTCTTAGTGAAATCATTTTTGTTGCAAATGGATCTGAAGAAGTGTATCTTATTGGGGTACAGGATGAGGATAAAGTGATGGGAATATCTTAAACTCATGTTCTCAGTGCAGTTAACCTTTATTTTTTAAAGGGCCCATTGAGTACATATTTTTGTAGGACACTTCTAGGCACAGTAGCCCCATGGCTGTCTTCCCTACAGTATTTACCACTCAGATCCTCTCAGAAAGGCATCTCTGAGTCCACCCGAAGATCAAAGCCCTTCCATCTGCCACAAAACTTGCAGAATCTCTTCAATTTTGCTTATGGCATTTTCATCTTCTTATATGATCCGCTCAAAAATAGGAAACTAATCTTTTGATATTGAACCCCAGACCTATGAAACATACTGGAGAAGTGAATGTTGAATGCATATTTGGTGAGTGAAGTTGTGATGAGAATTGCTTTGGAAGACAGTGTTTTTGGTCTTTGAATTGAATTTAACTCAAGAGATTTAATGGAGAAATAATACCATTCTCTTTGTTCTTCAATGTCTTTCTGCTCTCTTAAATTCCTACTCCCTATTCCAGAATTTTCTAACTTTTTGACTTTAAAACCAAATTTTTATTTTTGAATAATATTGTTTCTATCTTAAAGTAACCAGTTTTACCCCAACCATATTCAAGGTATGAAGTCCTGACCTTCTATTATTGTTATATTTGTGAATGAAGTAAGGCCTTTGCAGTATCAGTACCAAACTCGTTGGTTCACCTGAAATGTCACTCTCTCCTTGCTTTTCTATTTGCTCAGTCATTCAATAATGTTCTCAATGGAGGCTCTTATTCTCCTTCCTTACATCTCCTTTCTCCCTCAATGACCTTTTGTTGCATCACTGCTTTTATCCTTCATTGATCCGCGCACTTCTATCTTGTGAAATATTTTTGTATATTGGGTACCAAAATACTATCTCTTTTAGCAATTCTTTTCATGCTTCATTAGTAAGAAATAATGGTTATACAATATGAAATGGTTTACGATGAGAACATCACACAACCAACATTAAATGGGCTCCAAAGGTTATATTTATATTTTATGTACATAACATATATATATATACATACATATGAATGAGTGTGTGTAAGTGTGTGTAAAACAATAACAAAGAAAAAAGA
This sequence comes from Acomys russatus, assembly GCF_903995435.1. Lineage (NCBI taxonomy): Eukaryota > Metazoa > Chordata > Mammalia > Rodentia > Muridae > Acomys > Acomys russatus. Next base: position 56,777,219 of record NC_067158.1, read on the forward strand.
CCCTTTAATTTAAGAGGGAGCAAAGTGGGATATGGGAAGAGTTTGAGGGATGAGACGTGAGTGTGATTGGAGAGAGAAAAGGAAAAGAAAGAAATGATGTAATTATATTTTAATAATTTTTTAAAATTAAACAAAATAATAATAAACTTAGAGATGAAATAAAAGCTATGATTAACCTTCAGAGATCTGTATTGCTTTTTCCATTCCAGAAAAAAAGATATAAAGAGGGTAGTTATTGCTATTAGATATAACTATACACTGGTGATAACAGCAGGCATTGACAGTTGGTTCAGTTTCATGCCTTCAATATTGGTGTCAAAAACTAAAGTATGTATTGCTAAAATTATATGTAGCATGCTATAGAATTTTAAAAAATGTATAAACTGTAGTCTATGATAAGCCATGTATAGTGCTAAAGTGCTAAAACCACCAGCTTACATTGCTGAATATTTTAATACTAAATTTTCAGTGTTGCTCACTGGCATAAAAGAATTACTTTCTGGGTCTGCATTACCTCCCTCAGAATGAGATTTTCTAGTTTCATCAATTTGCCTCATATTTCATGATTTCCTTGTTTTTGATAGTTGAGTACATTTCCATTGTGTAAGTGTAACACAACTTATCATGTTGTCAAGTTGAGGAACTGAGCTTGACCCCCAAGACACACACGATGTGGAGAGAACCTCAATCTCCTCATGTTACCTTCGCATGTTACCATCACATATGCACTGTGGCACGTACACGGTGCCCACACAGACTCATGTAAATAAATGTAATTTTAAAATTTTGGAATAATATGATTTTTATATAAGTACTTTAAAAATATATCTCCTGAGACTGAAAAAATAATTCAGTAGTTGTGAGGATGTTCTGCTTTTCCAGAAGACATGAGTTTAATGTTTAGCATCCATATTGGTAAATTTATAACTGCCTGTGAGTTCAGCTGCAAGGAATCCTATGCCAACTTCTGATCTCCATAGGCACCTAGACTCATTGTGAAAGCCTCCACACAAACACACACAAGTATATCTAATTAAAATACAATAAATCATATATGTAAACATACATATATATGATTTTCCTAGTTCAAATTTTTAATAAATACTCTTTACAGCATATGGGATAATAGGTTTATTACAAAGGAAACAAGTGAACACAAATAGACTCCAGAATATCTGCTTGGAAGAACTAAGCCATTAGTACACTTATAAAATGGAATTATACGTTTCTGAACATCTTGAACTTATCTCATCAGTTGCTACACTGTATTTTACAATTCTCAACAGCAGAAACAATTTCATGATCTATCATATAATGTACACACACACATACACACAAATACACACACATACTTACACACACATACACACACACGCCTAAACTATGATATATTATAGATGATAATCTCCATATTTAGTGAGTATAACAACATATGCCAGCTATCTACAGACAGCTATCCATAAGCTCCTTGAGTCTAATTATAAAACAACAGCAACAGCATATTGAGTATGCAAGGGGAGGAGTCTTTGGCTATTCACGCAAAATGTCAACCAGCAGCAAACAAAACAAGATTGCCTCACATGAATTCAAGGATCTGGTTGCAGACTTCAGGATCCTTCCTAATGGCTTAGTTCTTCCAAGCAGATATTCTGGAGTCTATTTGTGTTCACTTGTTTCCTTTGCAATAAACCTATTATCCCATATGCTGTAAAGAGTATTTATTAAAAATTTGAACTAGGAAAATCATATATATGTATGTTTACATATATGATTTATTGTATTTTAATTAGATATACTTGTGTGTGTTTGTGTGGAGGCTTTCACAATGAGTCTAGGTGCCTATGGAGATCAGAAGTTGGCATAGGATTCCTTGCAGCTGAACTCACAGGCAGTTATAAATTTACCAATATGGATGCTAAACATTAAACTCATGTCTTCTGGAAAAGCAGAACATCCTCACAACTACTGAATTATTTTTTCAGTCTCAGGAGATATATTTTTAAAGTACTTATATAAAAATCATATTATTCCAAAATTTTAAAATTACATTTATTTACATGAGTCTGTGTGGGCACCGTGTACGTGCCACAGTGCATATGTTTCTAACCTTTTCCCTTTAAGGCTCTCAATTAACAAGAAATATTGAATCAAGGCTTAATAACACAGGGCATGCTAAAGAGTCAAAGCTCTAATCCTTCTTGACTACAGTTATCTGCCGAGCCTACAGATTAAGATTTTATAAGATATCTTCACAATAAAAAGTCATAACATAGCCCCCATAGCAAAATGGAGATGGAATAACTAGAAATTTGTAGATGCTTTCATTATATGTTGAAACAGCAAAGAAAAATTTTGAAACATAAACTGTGGATGGCCTCTTTGTGCAGAACTTTCCTTGCTGAATTTTATTTTTAAGGTGCTCTTCAGTGTTTTCTCTTCTTCTTCTTCTTCTTCTTCTTCTTCTTCTTCTTCTTCTTCTTCTTCTTCTTCTTCTTTGGTACAGGTATAGCACATAGTTTTTTTTTTTGTAGAGAGACTATATGGCATATTGTATAGATGCAATACCTGTCAAAAATCTATGGCTTATGGGAAAGGGTAGAACTGAAGGTAGGGCACCTGGTAGGCAGAAAAGATACTGGGATAGAACCAGGTCCATGAGATTTGGCGTGCAAGATGTGATGATACAGACACATGGTACCTGGTCAGAGGTAACCAGTCATGTTATAGAATGTAGATTAGTATAAATGGGTTTTTGTAAATATATTTTGCACCTCATGAGTCATTATTCTGATGTCTTGGGACATGGAGGAAAAACACACAGCCCTACTACAATTTTCCACTTTTATTTAAAAAAAAAAAAAGATATCAGAATGTTTCATGATGGGACATTGTAGGGGAAAAGTGAATCTCATCAAAACCATTCACTACCTTATATTTTATATGCAAATGATTTCCATGGTCAGAGTCAGATACAAGGATGGTGAATTTGGCAACCTGAATATATGGTTTGAATATGAAATGCTTTCCCCTGCTAGAATCTTGTGTTTAAATATTTTGTCTTCATTTGATGGCATTTTAAGGGTATAAGTAAAACTAATATTATTGAATTACAGAAGATGATTTATTAAGTTGTTGGTTCAAAAGGAAAGGTTTGCTCTGTTCAAACCTAACATTGTTGTTCAGCTTGAGATTACAGAACATTTAAGAGATATAATACTTCTGAAAGAAGTGACTAGGATCGCTATGTGATGCCTTGCAGCCTGTTTCATGTGGAGAGTAGATAAGGTCTCCTGGCCTCATCATCTTGCTACCACGGCTTCACTGTCATCATGAATGGGACCCTCTCTGGAACTGTAAGAGCCCAGAGAAACCCTTTCTCCAGAAAATTAAGTTTCCTCAAGTGATAGAAAACAATGCCCCGCCTAGTAAGGACATGATAGTAATCACAAAAGATCTGATGAGTAAGATGGTCCACCATGGCAGAGTGGGAAGAATACTGGAGAATCTGGCAGCTCTGAGTTATAAAATATAGCAACAGAGCAATCACTTGAACAATTAGTCCTTACTCATTATTTATAGCTGAGAAAAAAAGTTTGGCTATCTCAGTTATGAGGCTAGGATAGAAGACGCTAGATTTACTCCTGTGTTTTGCATTTTTGGACACAAAAGCTTTCTCTCTGATTACTTTTAATTTTACTCCTGTCATATACATAACTGAAAGTCTTATATTTGATATATAGTCATCTATATTGCTGTACACTAGAGCATACAACACATCACAATCATATTTTGCTGTATATATTTAAACTTAAAATTTAATATAACAACCTATTTAAGCCAATCCCTTCATAGACTTAAAGATATAAATAGTACTAATATTGTTAAGTTTTAGAGGATGATTTATTAAACTGTTGGTTCAAAAGGAAAGGCTTTCTTTGTCCAGAACCTAACACTTCTGCTGTTCCGCTGTGTGAGATGGGCAACTGCATGAGCTCCTGTGCCTCATCCCTGCTCTGTACAGCAATTCAGACAAAGCTCTTCTCTCAACAAGGTTAAGGACTAAATATATTTCTTTAGTTACATTACATTATTTTTTCTTTTCCTTTTACTTTTTTTCTTTTAGTTTTTTTCAAGACACAGTTTCTCTGTGTTATCTTGCCTGTCCTGTACTCACTTTGTAGACCAGGCTGGCCTTGAACTCACAACGATCCACCTGCCTCTCCCTTCCCAAGTGCTGGGATTATAGGTGTGTGCCACCTCGCTGGGCAACATTACATTCTTAACAGCTGAAATATGTTAGCTGTTGTTATGGACCAACTAATTTTGTCAATTCAGAAGATTTTAATTGCTGGTACATTATTGTATTTTAAATTATAAATGATTCACAAGGCAAATCAACATAGATATTAGTCAGTGGGAAGATGAAGACCCTGTTCAATCTGGAACAGAAAAACTGAGCAGTACAGACTCTGATTGAGGAACAGAGAGGTAATATTTTGGACTGTGACTGGAAGGCGACGGACAAATTTACTGGAAGTGAGCATGAGATGATTAGATGTCAACCCAGTGACAATCCTCGCTATGGCTTCATATTATGTTGATATTCATTCTGTGAGTCCTAGGCTCTTTGCCAATGTCACCCAACCTCTAAATCATGCCATTCCTCTGGCCTCAGTCACATAGCTTCTCTTATGGACTTACAAGTTTATGACAGCTTATCTCTGCGCTTTATAACACACAGTTAATAGGGTCAATTCCTCTTGCCAGGTAATACTTTTAGATCTTTCTAAAAAGATGTCAACCTGTCCATGTTTTATACTCACAGAGGCTTACAAAAATTTATAACTCTTTCCTCTCATCTCCACAGCTTCACACTGACTACAGAGAAATTAAATGACAGAGAAACAGACAGCTGGACTGTAGGAAAACTAAGATATTAGGGTCTAACATGTGTGAAAAAATGTTGTCAAAGTGTGGATTAACTTATATTACTATTTTAATTACTGTTGCTCTTTAGTACAGCTTGAGATCAGGTATGGAAATTCCTCCAGAGGATCTTTTATTGTATAGGATTGGTTTTGCTATTCTGGGTTTTTTGTTTTTCCATTTGAAGTTGGGAATTGATCTTTCAATGTCTTTAAAATATTGTGTAGGTATCTTGATAGGAATAGCATTGAATCTGGAAATTGCTTTGGTAGATGGCCATTTTTACTATGTTAATTCTCCCGATCCACGAACAAGAGAGATCCTTCCATCTTCTGATGTCCTGTTCAATCTCTTTCTTCAGAGATTTAAAGTTTTTTCCTAACAAGCACTTCACTTGCTCGGTTAGAGTTACTCCTAGATATTTTATATTGTTCATGGCTACAGTGAAGGGTATATTTTCCTAATTTCTTCCTCTGCATGTTTGTCATTTGTATATAGGAAGGCACAGGAGACAACTTCCTGAAAAGAACACCCAACAGCCTAGGCCTTAAGGTTGACAATTAATAAATGGGACCTCATGAAGCTGACAAGCTTCTGTAAGGCAGGGGACACTGTCAACAGAACAAATCAACAACCTACAGACTGGGAAAAGATTTTCACCAACCCTACATCTGACAAAGGTCTAATATCCAAAATATATAAAGAACTTAAGAAATTAAATACCACCAAACCAAATAACCCAATTGAGAAATGGGGCTCACAACTAAACAGAGAATTCTCAACAGAGGAATATCGAATGGCTGAGAAACACTTAAAGAAATGCTCAACATCTTTAGTCATCAAGGAAATGCAAATCAAAACAACTTTGAGATTCCATCTTATACCCATCAGAATGGCTAAGATAAAAAACTCAAGTGACACCACATGCTGGCAAAGATGTGGAGAAAGAGGAACACTCCTGCATTGCTGGTGGGAATGCAAAGTAGTACAGCCACTTTGGAAATCTATCTGGTGATTTCTCAGAAAAATGGGAATAAGGCTTCCTCAAGACCCAGCTATTCCATTCCTTGGAATATACCCAGAAGATGCTCCACCACACTACAAGGACATATGCTCAACCATGTTCTTGGCAGCCTTATTTATAATAGCCAGAACCTGGAAAGAGCCTAAATGCCCCTCAGTTGAAGAATGGTTAAAGAAACTGGTATGTTTACACTATGGAATACTACTCAGCTAGTAAAAACAAGGAAATCATGAAATTTGTGGACAAATGGATGGGACTAGAAATGATCATAAGGGGTGAATTAACCCAGAAGCAGAAAGACTCACGTGGTGTATACTCACTTATAATTGGGCACTTGCCCAAAAGGCATGTCCCACAAAAGTCTTCACTTACCAGGAGATTGGGATAGATGTGAGGACATCCTATTGAGACTCTAGGTAAGAGAAATATAGGAGATGGGGAAATAGAAGGATCCAGAGGGTCCTAGAAACCTACAAGAAGAACATCATGATGGGTGGATAGGGGCCCAGGGGGTTCTGCTCAAACTATTGCACTAACCACGGATGATACAAGTGGTAAACATCAAACCCCTACTCTGATCTACCCAAAGGACAGGACATTCTCCATAGTTATGTGGAGAGTGGGGACTGACTCTGACATGAACTCTGGTGCTCCATATTTGACCACCTCCACTTGGTGGGGAGGCCTCATGGCACTCAATAAAGAATAAGCAGGCTACTAAGATGAGACTTGATAGCCTATGACCATATAGTGGGGAGGAGGTCCCCCTCGGTCACAGACCTAGTGGAGAGGAATAGGGTGAAAGTGGGAGGGAAGGAGGAATGGGAGGATACAATTGATGTGATAACAATTGAGTTGTAATCTGAATAAATCAGTAAAATCAAAATAAAAGTTATATCACTATAACACGAAATTATATCAGCCACTTTTATGTAATAATTTTAAAATGAATTTTCAACCAAACTCATCCTAAAGAACACCAAATCATATCACTGTAAGTAGTGTGTATGTTTTATGTTATGCACTATGACACAAAGAAGATTCTCATTTATTATTTACATCATCATTGATTTTTCTATGGTTTCAGTGTTTCATCACTAAGTGGCAAAAAGTTAACTAAATCAACTTCCTATTATTCCTATGTCTTTAATTAATTCTTGGAGAAAGAGAATAACTACAATAATGATGATGAAATTGTTATACTTTAAGAACTTACACATAATGATAATGAATTGCTAACTTTTATATGTTTTTCAATCTAACAATATTTAGCTTAGTTTGAGGCACCCTTCTTCTTTAGACAAGAAGGTGTCTTTTAAGGTGGGTTTGAACTTGCTGTAGCCAAGGAAGACTTTAAACCTCAAGTCCTACTTCCTCTAACTTTTGAGTATTGTGTAATCAGGAATGTTATATTGCATCCCAGTTATGTAGAGCTAGAAATCAAACCTCGAATATAAATCATGCTAGGAAGGCACTCAACCAACTCAACTCTAGTCCCAACCCACCAATATAGTTTGATAGATTGTATCTGTTACTTATTTAATCATTGCAATAATCTAATGATTGTCATCAATCTAACTTTTTAAGATGATGAAGAAAACCACATATAAGTGAAATAACTTTTGTATGGAGTATTAGTTTTAGTTACTGAGGAGTACAGGCAATATACAAACCTAAATTATTCAGCCCTCAAATCATGACTTAATCTAAAAGTTAAGACTTAAGAAAATCACAAGTCATTTGTATAAGGTTATAGAAACAGAAAACAGTTGCTGGGTAGAGAATCTCTGACTTTTTGAGGTTCCAGCAAGTTACAGAGAACAATTCTGAATTGTCATCCACGAGAGGATGGGATTTCAGTAGCATATCTGGTTTTAAGACACCCATGCTTCTTTCAGTAACCCCTCAGCATCACATTTCCACATAACCCCAAAAAACCCATTGGTTTTACAAGTTGAGGTTTTATGGAATATAATCTTTTCTCTGTTTTCAGTGCCTTGCTTAAGGTGGGTCAAGGATTTTTCACATCCTTCCAGAAATAGTCATACAATATTCTTAATTTCTGAATGGAGACACACAAAACCAAAGATTAACTAAAAGGAATGATTGCGTGGTCCAGGGTCTGGGTATCATCCTTACCAGTGAGACAACATTCTGATTGTAGAGCATCCATAAGGAAAATTCCTAACTGGCTGTTCTTCTAAATATAAATGGTATGACAGTGCTATGTGAAATTGTGTTAAGTAAAGTGGATAATTTCAGGGGTAGGATGAGTCCATAAGAAAAAAAAAGAGATGATTAACTTTAGGAATGAAAGATGGACTAATTTAAAGCAGAAGCTATGTTTATTCTTCAAAGTTCAATGTCATGAGTTATTAAATTTGAATATGGACATTCATTATTTCTAATAAAAGTAAAACTTTTAAGAATTATCTTTGATTTAAATCAAGCTTTTGTTATATTTATGCAGCAAAACTATACATGTGTATAATACTATGTATTCATAGCACAGTCATATTTTTCTAATCTTACACCAAAAATTCTTCTCACAAATCAGGTAGAGATTTTCTATTTTCAGCAATTGTGATTCATAACATTTATGGAATTAATTTTACAAATAGAGATAACTGAGTGTGGCTTATTAATAGAATGGAAAAAATACCTGTTTTTGCTTCTTTTAAATTATGATCAGAAAAACATTTTAAAATGTTGTACTAGGAAATGTCAACAGTATAAATTTGCTTCCTTTGTGGAATGTATAATGTATATGTGTTACATATACACTGTTGAATTATAATCACCTATAAAGAAAAATGTAATCTGCAGGTAACTATGCAGAAATAGGAAATATTATATTAAGTGGGTTAACCCAGATACAGAAAGACAAATACTGTATATTCTCTCTCATTTGTAGATCTTAGCTCCAAATTTTCAGATGTATTTAAATTGAAGTAATTATATAAACAGGGAAAGCAAAAGGGCACCCTGGAACACCTAGGATAGGAGGTGAAGTTTCTAGAAAGGGTACAAGTGATATGAAAGGAAACTAGAAAGATAAAGGGGCCTTGAATTGATTAGGAAGCAAGGAGGTCAACACAAAGGGAGAGGAGGGATAAATAACAGATAGCAGTAAGCACGTCAAAGAAAGCCAGAGACAATATTATTATTATTTATTTATCCTTAGATTTATACATCCTAGGTAAGAACATGTATAAACACATATATGTATGTAAACACACACACACACACACACACACACACACACACACACACACACACAACCGAATAAAAACTTGAGTATGAGGAATGAGTAAGAAATCCCTTTTAGGGATCCAAGATGGCAGTGCCGATTGTGATAGCACACAGTGTCTGATTAGCAGGACAACCCAGACTGCACAGTGACCTAAAGACCAAAATGAGAGCTACAAAATACTAGTGCTGCTGATTCGCAGGTGAGAAGGATCCACATTGTGTGGAGCATGGGTGGGTCCAACCCCCGGCTACCCATTTAGCCTACAGAAAAACCCCACATTAGCCACCATCTTGGGAAAGACTGTGGGATATCCATGCAACTTCAGCTCTTGTCACCCATTTATTGCTTGCTGGATCCCGGATGGAGACTGGACAGGCAGAGCTGAGTCCCAGCACCAGACACAATCTATATTAGTTGCCACTCAAGAAAGAGTGTGGGCACCCAAGCACCTTTGGCCTATGATCTCTCTCAATCTCTCAACTGCTTGCCAGCCTATCCCAGCTGGGTCACAGAGCAGATAGGCAGATCCCTGCCATTGCAAGAGGGCCTGTGGAGTGTCTAAGCAGCTTGCAGTTCTGGTTCTCACAGTCCCCTCCCCCAGCTGCTTACCAGTGGGGTGCATCTATAACACAGAGCATTCAGGCAGAGCTGAATCCAGGTGCTGGCCACAATCCATGTTAGCTGCTATCCTGTGAACAACTTTGGGCCTCATTCGATCTCTGCCCTCCTGAAGCATACTGCTCTGACACAGCTAAGACACAAAGCAAACAGGCTGAGCAGAGACTTCCTTGGACCACAATCTGCATTAGCTGCTATCCTGCTAGCAGCTCTGGCTCTGATCTCACCCCACCCACTTGCAGCTTATTGGCTTGATCCATCTATGTTACAGAGAAGACAGACAGAGCAGAGACCTGTGTGGGTCACACCCCACATTAGCTGCTGTTCCAGGAGCAGCTTTCTGCTAGCCAGCTCTTTACCAGCCTAGCCCAACCAGGGCACAGACCAGATAAGCAGAGTCCTGTTGTCTCAAGAAGGCCTGTAGAAAACACCAGCAACTTTGGGCTCTGGTCCTTCTCAGCCCTCCAGCTGCTTACCAGCCTGTCTCATCTGGGATACAGAGCAGATAGACAGACTTGAGTCTGACTCAGATCAAGACTCACATTTTCTGCCATCTCAAAAAGGTCTCTGGGGCACCTTAGCAGATTCAAGCTTGAATCTCTCATAGTCCCCAGCTGCTTACTGGTCTAGCCTATCTGGAACACAGAGCAGATAGGCAGAGCCCTACCATCTCAAAAAGGACTGTAGGGCACCTGAGCAGCTTAGAGATTGGAAATCTATCAGCCCATTCCTCTCCTGCCTGACCAGACTGGGATATTAGCTGAGCTGGGTACAGGCTTTAATACCCACTGTACAACATCCTGAGGAAGCCTCTGGGGAGCCATAACAAACAAACTTTGGCTTGGAGCTCTGTTTACTTGCTCCCAACCTGCCTGGCCAATGTGGGGCTCAAATAGCGACCTTATTGAAGGAACCTCTAGGGCTGCTAACACCAGAGACAACCAGATGCCTAGAGGACAGCACAGGAAGACTAGGAACAAACTCAGACCCATACAACACCACCAGAAACCAGTGATCCTACCGCAGTAAGCCCTGGAGATATGAACACCCAAGAAGTGCAAGGAAAAGATTCAAATCTGAGGTGATGAAAATGATTGACCTTGAAAGAGGAAAATAAATCACTCAAACACAGGAAAATACATTCAAATAGATAATGGAATTAAACAAATCCTATAAAGAATTACAGGAAAATACAACCAAAGAGATGAAGAATTGAATAAATCCTATTAGAAAATTACAGGAAAATTCAATCAAATGGGAAAAAGAAATGAATAAGACAATTCAAGACTTAAAGAAAAAATTAGAAGCAGCCAAGAAAATACAAGCTGAGGCAATCTTAGAGTTGGAAAACATAGGAAAGAGAACAAGAGCAACAGACCCAAGCAACATAAACTGAATACAAGTGGTGGAAGAGAGAATCTCAAGTGTGGAAGATACAACTGAAGTTATAAATACATCAACCAAAGAAAACGTTAAAATTGAAACTTCCTGACACAAAACACCTAAGAAATTTGGGACACTATAAAAAGACCAAATCTAAGAATAGTAGGAATAGAAGAAGGACAAAGCTCCAAGCTCCAATGCCCAGAAAATCCTTTCAACACAATTATAGAAGAAAACTTCCCCAATCTAAAAAAAAGAATGTCCATAAACATAAAAGAATCCTACAAAACTTCAAGTAGATTTGACCAGAAAAGAAAATCCTCCTGGCACATTATACTCAAAATGTTAAATGTACAGAACAAAGAAAGCATATTAAAAGCTGCAAGAGAAAAATATCAAATCACATATAAAGGCAAACCCATCAGAATTACACCTGATTTCTCAACAGAGACTAAGAAACCTAGAAGGGTCTAGACAGAAGTCATGCAAACATTAAGAATCTACAGATGCCAACCCAGACTACTATACCCAGCAAAACTTTTAATCACCATAGATGGAGAAAACAAGGTATTCCATGACAAAACCAAGTTTAATCAGTACCTCACCACAAATCCAGCCCTACATAAGGTGCTAGAAGGAAAACTCCAACTCAAGGAGGCTCACTACACCCAGGAAAACAAAGGAAATAAATAATGCCACATCCAGAAATCCAAAACACAGAAACACACATGTTCTACCACCACCAACATCAAAACAAAAGGAAATAACAACCACTGGTCATCAATATCTCTTAACATCAATGGCCTCAACTAATCAGTAAAAAGACACAGGCTAACAGAATGGATACAAAAACAGGATCCATCATTCTGCTGCATACAAGAAACACACCTCGGCAATAAAGATAGGCATTACCTCAGAGTAAAGGGTTGAAAAATGGTATTCCAACCAAATGGACCAAAGAAGCAAGCTAGAGTAACCATCCTAGTATTTGATAAAATAGAATTTCAACCAAAACTAATCAAAAGAGATGGGGAAGGTCACTGCATCTTCATCAAAGGAAAAGTACACCAAGATAATGTCTCAGTTCTGAACATCTATGCCTCGAATTCTGGAGCACTCACATTTGTAAAAGAGACATTAGCAAAGCTTAAATCACACACTGTCTCCCCAATAGACAGATCAGAAACTAAATGGAGAAACAAGGAATAGACATCATGAAACAAATGGACCTCACTGATATCCACAGACTATTTCACCCAAACACAAAAGTATACACCTTCTTTTCAGCACCTCTTGGAATCTTCTCCAAAATTGACCACATATTCCGTAACAAAGCAAACCTCAACAGATTCAAGAAAATCAAACTAATCCCTTGCATTTTATGAGACCACCATGGATTAAAGCTGGAACTCAACAACAAAAGAAACAACAGAAAGCCTACAAACTCTTGGAAACTGAACAACTCCCTACTCAATGACCTCTTGGTAAGGGACAAAATGAAAAGAGAAATTAAAAACTTGCTAAAATTCAATGAAACTGAAGGTACAAAATACCCAAATTTATGGGAAACAATGAAAGCTGTGTTAAGACAAAAGTTCATAGAAGTATACACCTTTATAAAGAAACTGGAGCTATCCCATCCTAGTAACTTAACAGCATATTTGAAAGCTTCAGAACAAAAAGAAGCAGATTACACCTAAGGGGAGTAGATGGTTGGAAATCACCAAACTCAGGGATGAAGTCAATAACTTGGAAACAAAGAAAACAATTCAAAGAATCAATAAAACCAAGAGCTGGTTCTTTGAGAAAATCATCAAGACTGGCAAACCTTTAATCTAACTAACTAAAAGGCAGAGGGAGAGTATTCAAATCAACAAAATCAGAAATGAAAAGGGAGATACAACAGACACTGGCGAAATTTAAAGAATCATCAGATCTTACTTCAAAAGCCTGTATACCACAAAATTTGATAACCTAAATGAAATGGGCAATATTCTTGATAGCTACCAACCACCAAAATTGAATCAAGATCAGGTAAACAAATTGAATAGTCCTATCACACCTGAGGAAATAGAGAAAGTCATCAAAACTCTCCCAACAACAACAACAAAGCCAAGGACCAGATGGATTCAGTGCAGAATTTTATCAGACCTTCAGAGAAGAGCTGATACCAATCCTCTTCAAACTATTCTCCAACATAGAAACAGAAAGAACATTACTAAACTCATTCTATGAGGTCATAGTCACCTTGATACCTAAACCACAGAAAGACTCAACAAAGAAACAGAATTTCAGACCAGTTTCTCTTACAAACATTGATGCAAAAACACTCAATAAAATACTCACAAACCGAATTCAAGAACACATCAAAACTGTCATTCACCATGATCAAGTAGGCTTCATCCTAGGCATGCAGGGGTGGTTCAGTATATGGAAATCCATCAAGGTAATTCATCATATAAACAAACTGAAAGAAAAAAAACATGATTATCTCCTTAGATGCCAAAAAAGCATTTGACAAAATCCAAAACCCATTCATGTTAAATGTCCTGGAAAAAGCGGAGATACAAGGCACATACCTGAATATAGTAAAGGCAATATATAGCAAGCCCAGAGCAAACATCAAACTAAATGGAAAGAAACTTAAATAAAATCCACTGAAATCAGGGACAAGACAAGGCTGTCCCCTCTCTCCATACCTCTTCAATACAGTACTTGAAGTCCTAGCTAGAGCAATAAGACAACTAAAGGAGATCAAGGGGATACAAATTGGAAAGGAAGAAGTCAAAGTATCACTATTTATGGATGATGTGATAGTATACATAAGTGACCCCAAAAATTCTATCAAGGAACTCTTACACCTTGATAAACACCTTCATAAAAGTGACTGTATACAAAGTAAACTAAAAAATCAGTAGCCCTCCTGTATAAAAATAAACAGGCTGAGAAAGAAGTTAGGGAAACTACACCCTTCACAATAGCTACAAATAATGTAAAGTATCTTGGTGTAACTCTAACCAAGAAAGTGAAAGATTTGTATGAAAAAAAAAAATCAAACCTCTGAAGAAAGAATTTGAAGATTTCAGGACATGGAAAGATCTCCCATGCTTGTGGATTACAGGGAATCAACATATTAAAAATGGCCATCTTTCCAAAAGCAATCTACAGATTCAATGCAATTCCCATCATAATACCCACACAATTCTTTACAGACCGTAAAAGATCAATTCTCAACTTTACATGGAGAAACAAAAAACACGGAATAGCTAAAACAATCCTGTACAATAAAAGATGTTCTGGAAGAATCTCCATCCTGGATCTCAAGCTGTACTATAGAGCAACAGTAATAAATACAGCATGGTACTGACATAGAATAGGCTGGTTAATCAATGAAATCAATTTTGACACCAAGAAATAAACCCACATACCCATGGATACTTGATTTTTGACAAAGAAGCCAAATATACTATGGAAAAATATAGCATCTTCAACAAATGATGCTGGTCTAATTGGTTGTCTACATGTAGAAAAATGAAAATAGATCCATATCTATCACCCTGCACAAAACTGAAGTCCAAGTATATTAAAGACCTCAACATAAAACCAGACACAGTAAATTTGTTAGAAGAAAAAGTGGAAAAGAACCTTGGGCTTATTGGCACAGGAGACAACATCTTGAACAGAACACCAACAGCTCAGGCCCTAAGATCAACCATTAATAAATGGGACCTCATGAAACTGAAAAGCTTCTGTAAGCAAAGGACACTGTCAACAGAACAAAACGACAGCATACAGACTGGAAAAAGATCTTCCCAACCCTACATCCGATTAAGGAATAATATATATAAATATATATATATATTAAGAATTCATGAAATTAAACACCACCAAACCAAATAATCCAATTAAAAATACAGATCAATACAGAGAATTCTCAACAGAGGAATATGAAATTGTGGTGAAACACTTAAAGAAATGCTTACCATCCCTAGTTATCTAGGAAATGAAAATGACTCTGAGATTCCATCTTACACTTATCCAAATAGCTAAGATCAAAAACTGAAGTGATAGCACATGCTGGTGAGGATGTGGAGAAAGTGGAACACTCCTCCATTGCTGGTGGGAGTGAAAACATGTACAACCGCTTTGGAAATCAATTTGGAGCTTTCTCAGGAAATTGGGAATTATTCTACCTCAAGACCCAGGCATCCCTCTCCTGCGAATATACCCGAAAGATGCTCTACCATACAACAAGGGCATTTGCTCAACTATGTTCATAGCAGCTTTATTCGTGATAACCTGAATCTGGAAACAACGTTGATGTCCCTCAGCTGAGGAATGGATAAAGAAACTGTGATACATTAACACAATAGAATACTACTCAGCTATTAAAACAAAGGAAATCTTGAAATTTGCAGACAAATGGATGGAACTGAAAAGATCATCCTGAGTGAGGTAACCGAGACCCAGAAAGACACGCAGGGTATATACGCACTCATAAGCACATACTACAGGATAACTACACTACAATACAGAGACTGAAACATCAACCAAGGACCATGTATGGTGTGGACCTAGAGCCTCTGCTCAGATGTAGTAGCACAGTCTCCTTGTGGTCCCACAATGTGGCGAGTAGGGACTACTTTGGATATGTACTCTGGCCACTGAACTTTGATCACTTCCCCCTGGCAGGGCAGACTTTCCAGGCTACGGAGGAAGAGGTTATAGGTAGTACAGATGAGACTTTATAGGCTGAGGTCAGATGGTAGAGGAGGAGGGCTCCCCTTTCTGAGGACTAAGGGAGAGAGGGAGCAGGGATAAAGGAGGAAGGGGGCATTGGAAGGGGTTGAGGGAAGGGTTACAATCAACATGTGAAAAATTTAAACTGCAGAGGAAGCAGGTAACTTACAGTGCTAATCCCACTATTTGGGACTAGCTCTGAGACTGGCTGAGACATGAATGTCTAAGCATAGACAATGCTTCTTGTTGGCCACAGAACCCCTATGTATTATTATTAGATGCCATTCTTTGTATGGCATCAATGAAGATTTACAGAAGTCTTTTTTTCTGCTCATACACAGAGAAGAAAACCAGGTTTAATTGTTCTGTGCATCACACACACCTTATATATTTATAATTTTAGGACTGTATAACGCTTGTGAGAAATTATATGCTTTCAGAACAAAAGAAATGGACACTGACACTGGATCAGACCTGACAGGATTCATTCCCCTCGGCATGCTGGACACTGACATCCTGCATCCTTCATGTTCCAGCACCAAGTGCTTCAGTAGCTGTACCTCACCAGAACAAGACAGCTCCCATGGCACCTTCGAAGAAAGCTTCTAATTCCAATTGGTCCAGCATTTCAGACTGGGTCACACAGGACTATAATTCAGCCTGGAATCTCAGCATTTAGAAACTGGACCACAAATGCTATTCCTAGCTTGTTTAACCCTTTCTCCAATTTTATCTGGGGCCCCTACAAAGGTATTATTTGTCCCAAATTAACAGGAAGAAACCTTAAGAGAATGATGCCCCATTTCCTTCAAAGGGGGGTCAGTTAGGTTTTTCATTGCTTTCTTGAACTATAGAGGGTTATTTTCAATGGAAGTTAGTTGTAAATTATTATTGGTCTTATTTAGAGAGAAAACAAGGTTGGACTCAGGGATGGCTCTCTTTTCCTTTCACTCACATTCTTAGGTTTGGAGATAAGGTTGAAAAGAAAGAAGGGGCACAAATGTAATATTTAATGTTTAGTTTTTAAAAAGAAAAGAAAAAATTTTAAAAATCCAAGTGTTCAAATAATATATTCAGAAACGTTGCCTTGTTAAACTTAATTTAATTTTCTCCCTTTTCAATATCAGATTCTAGAACTTGTATTTTTAAAGTAAGAGGCAAGATATCCTGGTATAGAATCTAGAAAATGAAATTTCACATCAATGATTACCAGGAAATAGCTTGCCTCTTACATTTCTATAAAGTCCAGAACAGTCCTTACCGTCTTCATTGCTGGCAGACGCCCACCTAGATATAGGTTAAATGAGAGACTGTGTCTGAGTGCACAGAGCAAGAGCTCCTTATTCCCCTCAGACTTACACACACGTGCACACACATGACACACATATGCCTCATATTTTTGATATTTTTAAAAATTAATTTATTCTTGTTACATCTCAATGGTTATCCCACCCCTTGTATTCTCCCATTCTTCCCTCCCCCCCATTTTCCTCTTATTCCCCTCCCCTATGACTGTTCCTGAGGGGGATTACCTCCCCCTGTATATGCTCATAGGGTATCAAGTCTCTTCTTGGTGACCTGCTGTCCTTCCTCTGAGTACCACCAGGTCTCCTCCTCCAGGGGACGTGGTCAAATGTGAATGCCTCATATTTTTATTCCTGCTTTCTTCTCTGTCTTTGTCTCCCTCTGTGTCTTTCTGTCTGTCTGTCTCTCTCATGTACACACACACACACACACACACACACACACACACACACTAAATTACTCTTCTTGGATGTATGTTAAAAATCCATCGAATATAATTTAAAACTTATGACCTTATTCATGCCAGCATATCTTCATAATTTCTCTAAAATATTTTATTTTACATAATGTATTTGTCATTATCTATTCAATGTCATTTGAGTAAATGTAAAAAAATATCAAAAATTAAAGAAACTCGTTTTGAGCTGTTGGTCAGAGGATTCTATGAAGCTCCTAAAACGATACAGGCCAAAGGCCCTGGTGGGAAACATCTAGCCTATCATTCTAGGCCTCCAAAGAGGGAAAAGCTAAGAGTTGCCAAGGTGCCACAGTCTTCTTGGCACTTTGGAAGGGAAAGGCTTCACAAGGCTTTCGCTTTTCAGAAGGCTTTGGCTTTCCAATGCCGAGTCGTCCCCCACCCCGGAGGTGAGTCACTAGCTGCAAGGGCAAGCACATGAGGTCATCTGGGCCATACTTCCCGCCTGACCACAGCCCTGAGGCCAAGTTCAGGGAATTCTCCCAAGGCCAGTAAGGAAGAGGGTCATTCATGCCAGAGCCACTGCTGCACTCCGGTCACAGCCCAGTGTGAGGAGGTGGCTGGCCTGCCAAAGACCGAGAGCAGAAGTGGAACTGACCTCAGAAGAGACCCAAGGAGGCCAAGAAACCGAGGCCCAGAGAGATCCCTCAGGAGGTTATCAGCACAAGACCACAAAGCATCCAGAAGCCAAGACTATGGTACTAAAATCCTGCTTTCTTTTAAGAAATACATTTTTCTCATACATTGCATCTTCACCACAGTTTCCTCTCCGTCCCATTCCTCCAGCCCTTTCCTTTTCCCTGATCCATTCCTCCTCCATTTCCCTTCAGAAAAGAGCAGGCCTCCTAAGGATGTCAACTGAACATAACAAGATGGAATAAAGTTAGACACAAACTCTGTTGTCCCAGAAGGTGCTTTGCAAGTTTCCAAGGGAGGCTAACAGCCCAAAGTCCTACTAGCTGTACAGTCAATGAGCATACCAATTTGTTGTCCCAGCTAAATGGTAACTTCTTAAAACTGACACAGAAGTAAAATTGTATAAACTTAGTAGGTTATATATGGGAATATATATGTATACACAAAGACATACATGAATATAATAATAGTTGATTTAAAAAATAAGGCCATGAATTTGAAGGAAAGTTGGTGTGGTGGGTATAAGGGAGAATTTTCAAGGGAGAATAGGGAATAATGAAAAGTTGTAATTGAAATACAATCTCAGCAGGGGATGGTGGCGCATGCCTTTAATCCCAGGACTTGGGAGGCAGAGAGAGGTGGATATCTGGGTTCAAGGCTAGCCTGGTTCATAGAGTGAGTTAAAGGACAGCCATGGCTACACAGAGAAACCCTGTCTCAAACAACAAAATCAACAACAACATCAACCAAATACAATAACAAAAATAAACAAAAGAATAGAAAATTTTAAAAGGAGAAACAGGTAGAGGTAAAATTAAAAATTTTATATCTATGATTCTCAATAAATAAAAATTGGTGCATAAATTTTATTACTGAAAATATTTTAAGATAATGGCATAGTAATGACAATGTAAGAGAATATGTTTTCCGATAAAGATACATTCAGCTACTTTAATTGAACAATACAAAGTGTAACATTAATTAAAACATTTTTTTGTCACTTGAAGGATTTCATTTATAATTTCCAATGTCATCATTAATGATATGTTCACATATTATTATTTGTTCATAATTAGCACATTTCTCTCTTTATCTTCATAAAGAACATGAATAAAGCTAATTATCTAACTTTATCTGTAATATTTGTTTTAAAAACAGAGCATATAAAACATAATACAAAAGATATTGACAATAGTGTGCTCTTTCTGTAAATCTGTTAGAATGTGAATGTTATCAGCAAAAGCACAGATAGACTAATTGTTCAAATACCATGTTTAATTATCAATTACTATTTATTAAATATAATGTTAAAGCAATGTCTATTTTTAAAATTTAATGTAATATCATATTACAATCATAGATCTTCTACTAAGTATCTTTTGCCAAAATAACATAAAAAAACAGGCTAATACACTGAACATGTGAATTTGTACACATTATGTATTCTATCACACCATGAGCTCAAGGCTGTTATTTTAATTACAAAAGCGAGGAAAACTTCCCTATACCCTTAAGAAGTCAAAATCTATTCCTGTGCTTTAATTTTCTCTGCTGATTGTTTTCTCACTTCTGTGACAAATCACTCTTTCAGATGCCTCAGGCTGCAATATTCACTGAATTTTCCCTTCACATAAAAATAAGGAATTATACATGCACATGAATTTAATGATATTAATGTACCAATTCTAAAAATCTGTATTTGTATACGCAGGTTTTCATTACCATGGCTGGAATGCACACTTCATTCATTCATTCATTCATTCATCAAGTCAATTATTCTGACCTGTTTTCCTTTATTCTTTTATCTACCAATCTTCTCATTCAGCACATACTTAATTAGATTTTTTTTTTCTGAAATCTTGATGCACTATTATACTCATGCAAAGTCCATGTGTTTAGTGCAGAGAGTACAGTAGCCCCATAGGGACTCAGTAAGGACTTAAGAGAGATGTGTAAGGAAGAATAAGGAGACTGGATGACGAGAGTGATACATGAATATTGGGAACTGGTGGGTGGCAGGGAGCGACAAGGAGGCAGCTTGACAATCCTGAAGACCACAGCCTCGTCTGAGGAGTTGGAATGTAGTGCTGAACTGCACAGGACAATATTAAAATTCTTGATCAGAGAATTAAGATCTGGACTATGTTTTTTTTTTTTTAACTGTACTTTTTTAATGTATTCACTTTACATCCCAAGAATAGCCAACTCCCTTGTCTCTGTCCACTCCCAGCCCCTCCTTCTTCCTCTCTATGCCCCTCCCCTAGTCCTTAGAGAGGGGCACACCTTCTCCTTTATCAACTGTCTCCAGCCTACAAAGTCTCATCAGGACTGCCTGCATCCTCTTCCTCTGTGGCTTGGTCAGGCACCCTGCCCTGGAGAAGCATCAAAGAGTAGTCAGTAGAGTCCAAGGCAGGGACAGCTCCTGTTCCATTTACTAGGTGACCCCCTACACAGACTGAGCTGCCTAATGACTATATCTGAGTAGCAGGTCTATGTCCCCTCCATTTATGACCTTGTTTGGTGTACCAGTCTCTGCTGCTCCCTCCACTTGGCCCAGATTTGTTGGTCCTGTTAGTCTTCTTGTGGAGCTCCGGTCCCCTCCAGGTCAGGCCCTTCTGTCCCTCTACTCTTTCATAAGATTCCCTGCCTTCTGCCCAAAGTGTGGCTGTGAGACTCAGCTTCTGCTTTGATACCCTGCTAGGTGGAGGCTTTCAGAGGACATCTATGGTACATTCCTGTCCTGTTCTTACTCCTCAAAAGCTAACAGTGTCTATTTTATTTGTCATTATATGCTTAAACTCATTAACCATCAGAGAAATGCAAATCAAAATGACTGAGATTCCCTACACCTATCAGAATGGCTAAGATCAAAAGCTCAAGTGACAGCGCATGCCAACAACGATGTGGAGAAAAGTGAACACTCCTCCATTGCTTTTGGGAGTGCAAAGTTGTACAAACACTTTGGAAATCAATCTGGAGCTTTCTCAAAAAATTGGTAACAGCTCTACCTCAAGACCCAGCTATACCATTCCTGAGCATGTACTCAAAAGTTGATCCACCATACAACAAGTACATCTGCTCGACTATGCCCATAATGGCACTATTCGTAATAGCCCCCCCCCCCCAAAAAAAAAACAACCAAAAACTGGAAACAACCCAGATGTCCCTCAACTCAAGAATGGATAAAGAAACTGTGGCACATCTATACAATGGAATACTATTCCGCTATCAAAAACAAACACATCATGAAACTTGCAGGCGAATGAATGGAGCTGGAAAAGATCATAATGAAGTAGCCCAGACCCAGAAGGACACTCATGGTATATACTCATGTATAAGTGGATATTAGCCATATAATACAGGGTAACTATTTTACAATCCACAAACCTATAGAAGCTAAGTAACAAGGAGAACCCTAAGGAGGATGCTTAACTCTCATTCAGATGGACTATGTTTTTTTAAAGGTTATATTTCTCCCATATGAATAATTGCCTTATGTAAGAAGAAAAGTGGGAGAGACAGACAGAATTAGTTATACTAAGAACTAAGCTAAGGGAAGCAGGAGGACACAGCAAATAAGAGCAGCAATCTCTTAATATGAGAGTAAATTCCATTCTCCATCTTTTCTATTGCTATGATTTGGTAGACAAGAGATCGCATGGATCTTATGGATCTGAAAAGGTTAACAATACAAACAACAGCACAAAGAATAGCATCAGCTCAAAGTTAGTTTATTGGATTCAAGAGTAAACTTAGGGCCTCTTAAATTAACAAGTCCTCCTGTGGTTGACTCTGATACAGCTGAGTGGCATACTGGTGTACTCTGGGTTACCTTCACTTTTGACCAAAGGAGTACAAACGAGGAGGCTCCTATGATGACCCACTTGTTCCATGTATTAGAACTACTGACAAAATTCAAGAAAATATTCAAAATCTAGCTGTCTAATTTTAATGTATCAGGGTATAAAAATTAAAAGAAAGAATGACAGAGCTATATTGGAAGGAATTTGTAAGTGGTCAGCTATAGAATACAAAAATGTCCTGTCCTTGGGGATGTGATGCTGTCTCATTATTTGTGTAGTCATATATAAATAGAGTTTTGCCAAACAAAGAAACCCACTCAAATGTCAACATCCAAAGGTCTATAAAGGCATCTTCATATAAGCACAATTGATTAACTGAACCCATACCCATACTCATGAACTCAATCTCCAGCCTTCCTTTCTTCCTAGTGCCCAGGGTAATATGTTCTGGTTCAACATCCATGTTTTGTAATAACATGGTTGGCCTTTTGTGAAGGTTATTCTCCACTCAGGACTGTCAAAAGTGCCTGGCACGTCCTGAAGTAATTTTATCAGCCTGAACTTTGAATAACAAACACACTCATCACTTGAGAAATTTCAAGAGTTTTGAAGCTGCCTGCAAATGGTAGATCTCCCCTCTAGACTAAGAGAAAATTTTCAATGCATGATGACTATTTATTCCACTGTTACAAAAGGTGGCACAGCTTACCATAAAATAGAAAACAAAATATAACATATTTACTGTATATATTAGTTACATTTGTATTGCTTTGACAAAACAACATGACCAAGGCAACTTATGAAAGAATGAGTTTGATTACGATTACAGTTCCAGTGGGTTCGGCTTTGTGTTGTGCAGCTAAGGCCAGATGATAGGCAGCTGAGCACTTACTTTTTGATCCATAACCACAAGGCATAGAGAAAATCACACACACTTGGAGTCCTTTGAAGCCTCAGAACCCAACCCCAGTGACACCTTCTCCGATAAAGCATCCATGTTCCTTCCAACAGCTGAGAACCAAGTTTCATACAGGAGTTCATGAGGGCATTCTCGTTCAAACCACCAGTGTTCCCCTGAAATTCATATATATTAACTTATTATTTCTTATAAACAACTTGTGAGATATTATCTTCATATTACATAAGAGGACACTTTTAGTTTGTTCAAAGTATATTTCAAGAAAGATATAGAAAAGGATGAGAACCATAGGAAAGGGCCTTTGATTTGTGAGACTGATGGCAGTACGAACTTTATCTATAGAGCTACCTGAAAATTACCTAGAATGAAATTTACTTTATCATTAAAAGAAATAGAAAACAGGAAAATAAATACCACATACATTTAGGCCATAACATTATGTACCTCTGAACTTACATAGAAAGGAAAACTGAAAAAGTCTATGAAATTACAGATAAATAATAATTGATTTTATTTGGACCCTTAATAATATTTTGAAATTCTGTATTACTCTTGTAGCTAACTTTCCTTTGTGTGACAGTAGCCCACTGGATCTAGCTAGAGCAGCACTTTTTAACCTGTGGGTCATGACTTCTTTGGGATTACCTATCAGATACCCTGCACACCCGATAGTAACATTACAGTAACATTATGATTCAGTAGCAAAGTTTCAGTTATGAAGTAGTGACTAAATGATCGCATGGTTGGTGATCACAACAATATGAATTGTATTAAAAGGTGGCAGCATTAGGAAGGCTGAGAGCAACTGAGTTACAGTTCCCCATCAGAAGAGGAATATAGACGTATCTGCTTGGTTATGTTCATCCTCCCAGACACCACACCCTTGAAGAAATGTTATTCTCTTTTCCTCAGCAGTCATCCATACTCAACCAATCTTAGATGCTTATAGAACTGAGTACCTCCATCCTGTATGCTGAAGTTTTAACTGCCTTGTGACTCCTATCGCACAGTTGTCATGAGTCATGAAGGCAAGGGCTCTGTCATGTGTAGAGGGCACATTCACAGAAGCCACTCTTAACCTTTGGCTTTAGTTTTAAGAAATGAAACAAGAACATCTAACATTGATCTGTTCTGTTTCTTAACATTACAGAATTTTCTACTTCACACAAAAATTGCCAACACACTAGTTTTAAACAAGTTCACTCTGTGACTGAAAGAATGAGGCAAAAAACATCATGTTTGAATATAAACAAATTTAAGAGTATTCTCTGACTTCAAAAAGAAACAAATAAGTCTTGGGAAGCTAATAAGATTAAGTGATTCATATTTATGACCCTATTCCATTTCTGTACGTTCGCATACAGGAGTCGTTTCGATGTTTTGCTATAATAAAGTTCTTCATATCACTGTTGTGAAACAGGCTGTTTACAAATCAAGATAACAGCAAAGTTTATAATTTTGATTCTCATAGTATAGCTTCAATGAACACGGTCTGTGGAGAGGAGTGCTTATGTTTCCATTGAGGAACATAGTTCAATGGGCAACGTAGCAAAGGGGGTCAGTCTATTCCTCATATAATTGCAACAATCCCACACTTAAAAGTAGAATATACCAAGAGCAGCGACCAGGCCTTGAAGGGGAGATACACCTGTTTCTGTTTTGATCCCAAGTGTGGGATGCAGAAGAAGGCAGGAGGTTTACCACTTAGGTGTGAGAAAGCAGGATGTTTTTCCACTTAGAAGTTGAACTCCATTGTGGGGGAGCTTGGTGAAAAACATCCAAAACAGGAGAGGAGGCTTTTGGTTGGGACTTGGTGTTTGCCTGTTCATCCCTGCACTTCAAGAGGCTCCTAAAGAGAACTGTTCCAGGGAAAGCTTCAAGGCTTTGGACTCCAGCTGCTGCTCCCGGTTCCAGCAGTAACTTTGGTGGAATTGCTGGTCTGCTGAAATCCAGCTGACTATGCCAGGAGAATAATTCCTCAGAACTGATATCCTTAAGATTTATTATAGTGTTCTTTAATGTTTGGGTTAGTCAGGTTGTTAGGGAGGTAGGCTTGTTTAATAAGTTCATAATAAAATATAATTGATAATAAAATTGAACTTACAGAGCCTTAATTGTTCTGTGCAGCAAGCACACCTTATGCACTTATAATGTTAGCAGTATATAATGCTTATGAAAAATTGTATGTTTTCAGGACAAAAGAATGGGACACTGATAGTGGATCAGACCTGACAGGATTCATTCCTTTCAGCATGCTGGACACTGATATCCTGCGTCCTTCATGATAGTGTGCATGGTGGTGGGGACAGCGTGGCGACAAGTAGAGTGTATGGTGCCAGGAGTGGTAAGCTGGGAGTTCACATCTTGAGCCATAAGCATTAGTCAGAAGACAAGAACCAGAATTAGGCTATTCCTTAATATCTCTAATCTTGACCACTGATATATTTCCTCCGTCAGCACCACCAACTTGTGACGTAGTAATCAAATGACTGATATTCAGGCTCTTGAATTATGATTATGTGAAATTTCCCACTTAAACTACCACAGCAGCCACCCAACGTTGTGCCATTTTACTTGTTTTTAAACCCAACAATTGGCAGTCCACTGGAGAAGAGTTCACTTACCAGGGACTATGCTTTGTAGAGAAAATTGACTCTCCTTTTCTCAGTAGCTATGAATTGCCATAACTTAATTATGTAGTCATCTATCACCTCTGACATTTCTGTTTCTTCATCTGCCTTGATTACTGAGCCTTAGCAGAAAGATTACAGTATAACTGTTTCATTTGGGACTTAGTATGTCATCGTCTCTTATTCTCTGCTCCTTGGCCACCTGTGGGTCTCTGTATTAATCAACACCTCCAGTGTGGTAAAAGTTGGAGAGGATGATAGCAGCCAAGCTCTGGGCATTATTATCCAAATTACATTAATTTTGTGGATTATTTTTTTACTTCCATGTTGTAAACAACCAACAGCGCTCATGTAAGTCTCATCCACTGGCATGCATTCCGTTGTGCTCATCTGAACAATAAATAGTGGTAGAAATTATATAACCAGGAATGTATACAAAAGAGCAGAGAAAGAATGCCTGGTACTTTATTTACATGCTCAAAACCTGGCAAACTGCACCATGGTAGCCATGCCCAGCATTAAAGAGAACCATATGATGTATGTTTAGAAAAATTAATGTGCAGTAATTAAGCAAGTATTTTCTGATTTGTACATTATTGTATTCCCAAGGCTTAGAAAATAAAATTACAGTAGAAATGTGTGGCCAAAAGAAAACAAAACATTTAAGAAGTCAGTAAGGCTTAATTTGCTTAATTAAATGAAATTATCAGGGAAATGGAATCAGGTCATGTTCTTATAAGAATGTATCTGCTGTGTTTGGAAATATGGCTGTATTATATATTTTAAAAATAGGGTAGATATTTTTGACAGGACATACAACAGGTTTCTACATACAAATATTTAACGATATCTCTATAATTCTTTGCTTTTCTTCACCTGGAACCAAGGTCCCATCCCCACCTCATTGACTTCCTCATAAATTGCTACATCTGCTTGGTGAATTCATTTGCCATGTAACAAAAATTTCAAGTTATTCTATGAAATTAAATGGTTTCAAACAAAGCAGTAGTCAAGCAAGTATTTGAATAAGAATACCCTTTTACTTTCATAGTATGTACTATGTGGATATTATCATAAGTGGATGTTAGGCCAACATAGATATCCTCTGAGAGACTCCACCCAGTGGGAGATTGGGACACATGCTGGGGCTCTCTGCTAGACTCCTGGTTGACCACTGAGAGTGGTATGAAGAAATGGGGAGATGGAAGGATCCAGTGGGTTCGGGAGCCTCATCACGAAACTATCACGGCAAGATGGTCTGGACCCAGGGTGGCCTGCACAAACTGTTGCACCAAACAAAAGCAATGCATTCTGTAACCCTCGATCCCCTGTTAAGATATTGTCATGGACAGCTCATTCTCCACAGTTGTGGGGAGAGCAGGGACTGCTTCTGACATGACCTCTGGTACCCCGATTTAATCACTGCCCCTTGGTTGGGAGGCCCAGAGGGCACACTGAGGAAGGGAAAACAGGCTCTCCAGATGAGACCTGATAGGCTGTGGTCATATGGTGCTGGAGGAGGTCCCCTTCTGTCAGAGGTCCAGGGGAGGGGGAAGAGGGAGGAAGCATGGGAAAGGGCAGATATAAACAAGGGGATAACAATCAGACTGTAATCTGAATAAATGATAATAAATTAAAGTTTAAAAATAAAAAATATCATTTTATTCTGCACAGAACACTGTTTATCTCTTCCAAAATGATCATACATTGTTCATGTCTCTAAATGACAGGTGAAAAAAGACGTAAACACTTTAGCCAGCTGAAGACGGGTGTTAAGTGATGAGGGCTCTTCTGTCTGAGGACCAGGGAAGGGAAGGGTAGGGAATGAGGGAAGGTGGGAGGTGTCTGGAGGCGAGGAGGGAGGGGGCCACGATCAGGATGTGATGAATTAAAACAGCAGAGTAAGCAGGTAACTTATATTGATAATCCCACTACATGGGAATAGCTCTGAGACTGGCTGAGACATGAATGTCTATGCATAGTCAGTGCTTCTTGTTGATTACAGAATTCCTGTAATTTACTCTTAGAGGCCATTCTTCATATGGCATGAATGAAGATTTACAGATGTCTTTCTTCTGCTCATACAAAGAGCAGGGAACCAGCCTTAGCTGTTCTGTGCATCCTGCATACCTCATCCATTTACTGTTTTAGGATTGTATAATGCTTGTGAGAAATTATATGTTTTCAGAACAAAAGAACCAGACACCAATGCTTGATCAGATTTGACAGGATTGATTCTTCTTAGCATGCTGGACGCTGGCATCCTGCCTCCTTCATGTTCTATGAACGAGTCTTCAGTTACTGTGCCTCATCAGAACAGGGCAGCGTTGGAGAAAGCTTATAATCCTAATTAGTCCAGGATTTCAGTCTGTCCCACACAGGACTTTAATTTAGCCTGGAATTTCTCAACATTTAAAAACTGGCCCACAAGTGCTAGTTTTAGTTTGCATAACCATTTTCCTCAGTTTTATTTGGATACTATTCATCCCAAATCAGCCAGAAAAAAAAAAAATCTTAAGAGAATGTTGCCCCATTTCCCTTAAGGGAGATTGGATACATTTTTGGTTGCTTTCTTCGCCAATACATGTTTATTTTTATTGGGAGTTGGTTATAAGTTATAACTGGTCTTATTTAGAGAGGAAACAGGTTGGACTCAGGAATGTATCACTTTTCCTTTATCTTTCTTTCTTACATTTGGAGATAGGGGTTGAAAAGAAAGAAGGAGGCATATAGAAACATAAAGGGAAGATAGGTCAAAAAGCAGATTATTGAATCTATTCTTCAACTTAATGCCTGTGATCTCACCGGGTATTTTTAAGCACTGGTAGAGGGGTGGAGAGGAAGGCAAAAATAGGGAAGGTGTGATACATGGGGATAGAATTCAAATGTGGAGATTAGCTTTATACGCATTATGCAGACCTACATTACAGAGATCAGATATACAACATACATATACACACACATATATCATACATATATACATACAACATATACATACATACATATATACATACACACATATATACATACATATATACATACATATATACATACATACATATATACATACATACATATATATATATATACATACATATATATATATATATATACACATATGTATTTCTACCCTAATATGAAGTATTGTACCCATACAATTCAATTATAATACAAGATCTATTTCCAATACTTTGAAAGTGCTATTGCAGGCTGCTTAGGATAATTAAGTAATACAACTTATTTTTAGTTGATCAAACCAACATCATGTCAATTATTAGTCTATTTTTATCACCAGAATATACATCCTAGGTTAAACCGATAGATGTTACTCTATAGACTGATGAGGTTAAATAGTTAGATAAGGTCTTAAAAAACCTCACAGATCTACATAATATGACATTTAAAGGTGTTTTTATTATTTTAAAGATTATTTGACAATAAGACCGGTTAACACCCAGCCTACCTCAAAAGAAGATGATGAGCATCAGAGAGCCTCCTTATGGAGATGGCTTCAAATGTGGCAAACAAGCCACTGGACAAAAATGTTCTTGTTTTGACCACTGACAGAATGCTGCCTAAAAATGGGCAAGCTTGCATGCAGGCAGAGTCAATGGCCAAACTCTGCCAAGACAGGGAAAGCAAGTCCTCAATAGTTCCTGCCTCACAAATATGTCTTTCAGACATATTGGGCCAGAAGGCTGAAGATGATGCTCCAACATTATAGAGAGTTTTGGGTGACTAGGTAGCAAACTGTCTCTGTCATCTTCTCATTTTGTAAGTTGCTAACCCGCAATTCCTGTCCTCTCAGGTAAATAATTGTATTCCTTCTCAAGTCTCTGATGGGGTTGAAGAGCAGATAGTTTAGTTTTACAATTAAACTTAGTCGTTTAGGGGTTAAGATGCTTTTAGGTCTAGATAGATGTTTTAAGTTGATAAAGATGAGATATGATAGATACTGATTTACATTCAGAATATAAGATGCACCAAGTTAGGAAAGATGTTTTCTTCAAGGTTGCCAAATACAAATAGCCAAAACACTATGAATGTAACATTTATATTATTCCTGATTGTTTCTTAGTTCTTCTTGGTGTAAGTGTAGGTATTTTATTGAGTATATATATATATATATATATATATATATATATATATATATATATATATATATATATATGTACGTATATATGTAACATAAGTGTATATGTATATATATATGTATATGTAGAAG
Organism: Acomys russatus; assembly: GCF_903995435.1. NCBI lineage: Eukaryota > Metazoa > Chordata > Mammalia > Rodentia > Muridae > Acomys > Acomys russatus. The sequence continues at coordinate 56,807,156 of NC_067158.1, forward strand.
AAGAAAAATTTTTAGCCATGTGGGGATTGTTCTCTTAAATTAAACATAGCAAAACATCTAAATTTCATGAATAGAAGATCCCTTTTGAAAGGAAGGGAATTAAATGACCTTTAAGATAGTGAATTGCGTTCATTACTGGCCTTTTACTCAATGAAGACAACTGCTGGAGCGCTTAGGTGATGTCATTCAACAATATGGCTTCACATTTGTGAGACTGAAGTTAGTTGTTTCTAGAGTTATAACCCAGCCACCTACTGTGCCCAACAACTTCACAGTAAGAACTCATAATCTGCATGTAATGATTTCTCTGAACACAGAAACCTTAATTCCCTGTTATTTTCCAGTTCAATTTCATTAAATTCAAAATTGATTTTTAATACTCTCTTTGAGTGTGCTGAAGATTCCCAAACAGTTTGAAAACTTAAGATACAACTTGTGAAACTAAATGTTACTGTATAGAAACTTTTTCCCTTTTTTCTTTTTATGTATAGAGCCTAACTTCATAGGGAACCAGGAAAGATTCTGAAATCATTCATTCTATAATAATTTTCTTTCTATTAATAAATTGTAATAGTCATCTCTAGCAAAACAAAGCAACAACTTGGACATTTTAAGATTACTATTGTCTTGATGGTAATGTGAGGTAGGGATAACCACTGGCTTGTTGAAACAATAAAATGGTGACACAAATATAACATTTATACCTGTTGAAACAGTCCAAGAATGGATTTATGTGAGATGATTTCTGAGTGCTTGTGAGAGAACCCCAAGAAACCAAGACAAAAGTCTTGTGACTACACTATTTTTTTTAACTGGGAATTGTTCTTGGACTGTGCTTTTCTGCTCCTCCCATGTATAGTGGATAGGAGCGACTTTACCTCAGATTGTTCATTACATCTGGATATGCCCCTATGGAAAACCATGTTTCTGCCACCTGCCATTTGTCTTCCTTTTGGGTGTGTCTGCCACTTGTGGGTTGCCCTTGTAATTAATTGTATGCTTTACTCATGTGACTCCTCTAAAACTTCTAAGCATAAATTGTCTAAAGCTCTGAATAAAAGTGGCTATAACTAGAGACTTTTGTCACCTCATTTATCAGGTCCTAGGGAGGGGTGAGTAAATGTGTCAGAAATTGCAAAACCACAGAAGTGTGGATCATGTACTAAAGGGAAGCTTCTTTAAGACTCAGGAGGTAAACAACTCAGGGGCTTCAGAGATCCCTGAAACTGATCAGAAGTACTTGGCCTCCTTCTCAAAGCTTGTGTAAGCTGTATGGACTTCTCAGAGACCCTCCCAGACAAGCAATTCTGCCTAGAAGAGACTTAGCACAACTATGCTGTCTCAAAGACAGACCAGCTTAATATGTTTGGATGACAATGACTGCCAGAAATTTCCTGGAAGAGTACTCCTTGGCTGATGGGAAGAGACACCCTACAGCCTACACTGTTATCCAGTGATTTCGCCCTCATGAGCTGTCACCTACTCACTCTGGGTTGGCTTTTGGTGACACAGCTTTCTTTGAATGATTTCCGCTCCTGTAAGTAAGGTCCATAAAAGTCCTTGATTCAACAATTTGGATTTACTGGTATCTTTCCTTAGGTCTGTTTTTGGTTTTCCATCCGGGATGAATAGACACATGTTTGTTCATGTTTACCAGGAATAGTCTCATATAACTTGGAGGTAATAGGCTTGGCTAAATGACAGAATTATTGCTTAGCAAGCAATTGGCTCTGGCTGCAATCCCTAGAACAGAGTACACAGTTTAAAAAATGGTGAATGGGGATAATTTTGAGTGCTGTAGTTTGTTCAAATAATTTTAACTCAAATAAGTTTTACATGCATTAAAAATTAATGGCACATGCCTATCATTCCAAATGACAGATTGTCTGGGGAAGCAAAAGCACTAAGAACTTTGTGTGCCACATTTCACATATCTTATGTCTTAGTTTTATTGTAGTTTCTCTTATCAAGTATACAGGTATTCTTTTAAAAGACTTAGTAAGTAGCAAGAACAGGAACAAAGGTTGTACTTAGGGTTATTTCCTTTGCATCTTCCTTTCTCCTTTGCTCTGTAACTGACGTGTTCAGAAAGCACATCCTCCATTCCTAAACTGCAGCCAATGTCCTGATTTTCAATTCTGCCTCACACTACACTCTCAATTTAATCAATCACCTATCTGAAACATTCCCATGTACACCATCCAATACAAAGATGTTTTTCCTCTTTAATTTTGGCAACTCAGTCATGACTAAGAGTCAAACCTTCATGATCTATTCAGTCTTTGAAATATGTTTCTCACTCAGTCCCATGATTTCTCAAGCATCACACATTTGAACCGACACATCCACTGTTCTACACATCACGCTTGACCACTGTTCATCATGAGCTCTGTCAGTGACTCATCCTTTAAAGCATTGACTCCAAGGACCTTGTAATGGCTTGTAATAACCCACTGTCCTGGATTTGTCTGCAAAAAAAAAATCAACAAGTAAATCAAACAATAAGTGAATGAGTGAGGCACTTCATGTGTGTAGAAAAATATATTTTTTCTAGTCTGATTCTTGGGAGAGCAAAGCATTTAATGTCAAAATATAAAGATTCAGATATAATCTAAAAAGGCTCTTTCATACAAGAGAAAATAATTTGACCATCTTCCGTAATTTGTAGACATAAACTATCCATTCTCTGGCATATGATTTAGTGACATAAATACCAAATTTGATGAGGATTCTGCCAATGTTTAATCCACAGAGAGTCTGGGAATGCTATTTTCAGATGGGCCAGCTTTTTAGAGCTCATTTAAAAAGTTAATGAGGATTCATTCTAAAGTAATTTGCTATCACAAATTAAGAATGGTAAAGAGAGATCTCTAGCATGACTCCAGGGTTAGTTTTACTTGAATATTTTAAGAAAGGTCAGCATTATTAATTAACTAAATTTACTTATCAAAATGAATCTCCAGTCACACAAAATAAAGTGAATAATCATTCAAGGAATGAAAACATGTGTGATTTTTCAAGCATAATTTAAATGGGAATTCTAAGAAAGGAAAGGATACAGCATGAAAATTCTGTTTGATATATTTTCTTAACCTCATGTCTTGATTTCTGTATATGTGTAATGTGTACATTTTTGGGTGGAATGCATGTGCCTGTCTGTCGTGTGCATGTGCATGTGTGTGTGTGTGTGTGAGAGAGACAGAGAGACAGAGAGACAGAGACAAAGAGAGACACACAGAGAGAGATAGAGAAAACAGAGAGCAGGGAACAAGGAACAGAGAACAGAGAACAGAGAATGACACCTGATGTTCTGCTCTTTTCCTGCTGTTCTCCCTCTTCTCCTTTTCCTTTGTGACAAGGTCTCTCACTGAACCTGGATAAGTCTGGCATCCACCACATTCCTGTCATGTTAATATTTCTGTTTCCTACACCGGGATTACAGACACACCCACAGCTTGCTCATCTTTTTAAATCACTGCAATTTTAACTGATACTTGCAAACAACACACTTTTAATCATCGACCCATTACCTGTTTTAATCTTAATACCGGTGAGCTGATATATTAACTTAAATACTCATGGATGTTTGGGAGATGTATTTCCTTTAAATATATGTATTACCTGATAATTCTATGTGATGTCCCACTAGAAAGAGTCTACTTATTCATAGGTTTAAAACTTTACTCAAAGTCGGGTGTGGTAGCGCACACCTTTAATCCCAGCACTTGGGAGACAGAGGCAGGCAGATCGCTGTGAGTTTGAGGCCAGCCTGGTCTACAAAGTGAGTCCAGGTCAGCCAAGGCTACACAGAGAGACCTTGTCTCAGAAAAACAAAAAAGAAGAAAAAAAATCTTTACGCAAGCTGTTACATAGAAATCCAGAGAATCACATTTTCTATATCTGTCTCTCATTATTAGCCAGTGAACATTGGAACCAGCTAACACTGACCCTGTGCTAACTTTCCTAAAATTTCTTCAGGAAGTAGTGGGCCAAATTTTGGGTCTAGTATTGTGTGCTAATATTTGAAAAAAAAAGATACAATAGGGACAGTAGGGACTTTTTACTGATTACCAGATACCTATCAGCTGGGATTTATGTTTAAAATCACGTTACCTCAGAAGGAAAGGACTCTCATTTGCCACAACCGTTCATTCTATTGTCTTTGCTTCTGAACTACTCACTCAAGTCCTTCCCCTTCTTGTCTGTCAGTGCTATGTTGTATGTAACTTTCTTGAAATCTGTTATCTGCTTTTATGAATTTGCCTTTCATTTTAATATTAATGTACTATTTTTATTTGAAACAAATATTATGTCTGCAATCAATCATGTCTACAAAATTGATAGGAGTCCATTGTGTTTTCTTCTCCATGACATTTTTTCTCAAATATATTAAACATGGTTGTGTGAAATTGTTTTCTTCACAGTGTTATCTTCATTCCTCACTTGTCTGATTCCGCAGTTCTGTTTACTCTTGTGTACATGGAATTATTATGCTATTTAAGAAAAGCATGAGCTCATTGTTTGTAACATCTTCACTTGAAAATTGTTTTACAGATTTGGTTTAGAATGGTTACCACTAGACAAAATCTTTTATTGTTTTCCTAAGACTTCTAAGAGACACAGAATAATATGAAACTAATCCTTAAGGGTGTTTTCAGCCACACAAATCATATGGATTCTGGCCCGAAGTCCTGGCACCTAGATGCTTGTTATTGGTAATTATACAGAGACATCTTTTTTACCTTTTTATCTTGTTAGCATCCATGGTAATTTGATGATGTGCCACTTGCTTCCCTCTGCAGAGAGGGATGGCTTTATGATGAACGGTTAACATGTGATAGCGCAGGCTTTGTACAAAGGCTGTCAACTCAGTTGTCTCAAGGCTCAAACCTTGAGCTTTGAGCATTCTTTATTATACATAAAGTCATTTGAAATTTAGTGGATACACAAATGCCCTCTAGATGGATATTTTGTGAGAAACATTAAAGTGCACTAGAAACATGAAGATGATCTTAAAATTGGAGACTATTAATTTATGAAGATTATTAAATACAAAGGTAAGTGTTAGCTTTTGGATTTCTGGCTGTTAAAGAAAGCAATGGGCAAGCTGATTGTGTTTCTTAGGTTTTGAAACATTAGCTGTTATTGTCTCTTACTTTAAACTATCGTTTAGATACTTTCTCCAAAATAATCCACTTCATTTAATATCTCATCAATCACTGTAGTGCACTCTACACATGCTAAATTTAATTCATCTGAGCATCATATTTTCACTTGTTTGAAAGCTGTGTTTTGACTAAAGATAATTAGTTATCTTCTCAATTCTCTTAGTTTCAGTTTGGGACTATTACTGTATTATGCATCACTCACACAAAAGTGAGTAAAATAGGACTTATGATTGTTTTAGGAGCAACGTTCTATGGAACTTTTCATTAGTCCTATGGGTAGATGGACCAAAGATTAACTTCTTCATAATGAAGAGCCGAGATCAATACTTTCTATGTACAATACATTTAAGGCCATCCTATAAAACAGATTTAAACTTAAGAACCAGCTCTGATTTATGGTTTCCATTTAACTATTTATGCAGTTTCCATTAACCATTTCTATTTATGCAGTCAATATGAGAGCTTTAAAATGGGGATGTTAAATTATCTCAAAGTGCATAACAAATTTCATGTTATTTTTTAATATAACCATTCTTTGATATTTTATTTTAGAACATTGATCTGGAGTTTGGCTTACCATACAAAGAGGACAATGTATTATTTTGAGCCCTGCTGTGTCTTTGGTAGGAAATGTTCTACACCATGCCTATAGCAGCTTATCTATGTTGAAAGATGCTTTTTGGTTGCTGCTTTTGTTGCTTTGAAAAATAGAGAGAGATTCTGATAGTCAGTTTTCTGGTAAGCCAAATGCCAATGTTTTTGAAATGTTTATGGCAGTAAATGGGATAGTCTGCTTCAACTGATTAAATCAATGCATCTGTTGCAGGTTTTAAATCAACTTTTTAATGAAATATTTATTGAAAGAAAGTTGGCATATGGGTACTTGAATGCATAGATTGAACTGGAAAGATAAATATGAATAGCTGTGAGAAATAATTTCGATAGTATTTTATCTAGCACCAAATAAGTTTTTAAAAATATATATGCAAAGAATAAAAATGTAAAGCTCGTGTAAGGTCCCAAATAAAGCTTTGTATAAGCACACATGCATGCATGTGTGTGTGTATATGTGTGTGTGTGTATGTATATGTGTGTAAGTGTGTGTATGAGTGTGTGTGTTTAGACAAACATAACTACAAATCACTGGTCGACCAATTATTTCTTAAATGGCTCTGAATTTAATTTACACTAATTTTATGGCTTTCCTAACATTTTAACACATGAAATTTGTAATAAATATATCATATACATATACACAAACATTTCTCATTTTTATACTATATATTTTTTCGTCCTCAGGCTCAGTTTCTTCTCTCCCTTAGTATTTGTTGAGCATAATAATGAAGCCAGGGGAAGGCCCTCTGACTTTCCTACATATGCAATTCAAAGACAACAAAGGGATGGAAAAATGCTGCCCACGGAGCTTGTAATTTGAGGCATGAACTACATAGCAATAGAAGCACTTATCCAAGGGGAGATGAGAGCACAAAAGCTGATTACAATCAAGAGTGTGACTCTTGAGCAAGCAACCCTTGAGTCTCATTTTTGGCTTATTATCAAAACTCGGAAAGCAGAGACATGAGGTAAATATTCTGTAATCTATTTATCAGGGTCAGCATCAAATAAATATCTTGAGATAATATTTTGGAATCCTTATGAACAGAGTTTACAACCTTGGCAAACTAAAAGGTGTCATTATTGAATAATGCTGTACTCATTGTTTGAATTTCTTTCTACCACTCTCATAACCTTCCTGTATCCTAGGCTTTCACACATCCTAAGTATACATTGTACCACTGAGATATAATCCTGCTGCCTCTTGACATATAACTGACTACAATTTCAGATACCTTTCCATCTTGCTGACATTGTTATGATGTATTGTGATGTAAGGGCTAAACAGGCTGGTTGGGGATAGACTCTGTTTTGTTCCATTCTGAACTTGACTAGGCACTGACCAGGTCATTCTACCCAACTTTGCCTTTAGGAGCTTTAGGAGAAGAACTGGAAAAGTGGAAAGTAGTATACCTTATGAGCTGATGTATACATTTGTTATGGTATTACTGCTTGTGTGTAATATTTCATTTTTCTTATTATTGTTGCTAAACACACATATGTATATATTGAACTGAATATGAAATAAAAATATGCATTTTGAACCTAGATATTATTTTAATAGATACCCTATAAAGAAATCTACATGATTACAACCAAGATCACAAGTCAATCTCTACAGAGGGCAAAAAACGTTCACACTATGTCCCAAAGAAAAGTTTCCTTTTAGTGTCCCCAAGGAGCCTTGGTTTTGATCTTGTTCCACGAACCTTTAATACTACAGAGATCTTGTTCAACAATTTGCTGATGTTGAGTTAAAGTTCATTTGCCTGGTATGAATAACTCACAAGAACTTAGAGATATGAATCTGAGTTTAAATTTTCAAGATAGTTCTCTTGTTTCTAAGTGTGATTAGAAATATTTCAGTGTGTGTGTGTGTGTGTGTGTGTGTGTGTGTGTGTGTGTGTGTGCGTGAATCATGAAGATTTGCATTAAAATTGCATACTAGCCCAAGGGGCATGTCCCACGAAAGCCTTCACTTACCAGAAAACTGGGACAGAGGGGAAGGCATCCTATTGGGACTCTAAATGAGAGACGCATGGGAGAACAGCAAAAATAAAAGGATCCAGAGGGTCCTAGAAATCTACAAGTAGAACAATATGATAGGCAGATTTGGGCCCAGGGGTCCCGCTCAAACTAAGGCACCAGCCAAGGACAATACAGGAGGTAAACTTTAAACCCCTTCCCAGATCTAGCCAATGGTCAGAATATTCTCCACAGTTGAGTGGAGAGTGTGATACGACTTTCTCACGTACTCTGGTGCCTCACATTTGACCATGTCCCCTGGAGGGGGAGACCTGGTGGCACTCAGAGGAAGGACAGCAAGTAGCCAAGAAGAGACTTGATACCCTATGAGAATATATAGGGGGACGTAATCCCCCTCAGGAAACAGTCATAGGGGAGGGGAATAATGGAAAATGGGGGGGGGGGAATGGGAGGATACAAGGGATGGGATAAACATTGAGATGTAACAAGAATAAATTAATAAAAAAATATATATATATTAAAAACTAAGAACCTGTACTGAGAAAAAAAAAAGTTTTTTTGTTTTGTTTTGTTTCCTATAAGGAGTAAAATTGTAAGTTAATACCATTTCCATGTGTGTAATATCCTGTAAGCAATAAGGATGAATCCAATATCAAAATGCAAAATAAAGGATCCTGGTATTCTATGTAGTTATTAACCAAATATTCCTAATTCCTCTTTCTCAGCTCGGTCATATTCTGACAATGTGGAATGTTTGACTATTCCCATATACATTGAATTCTAAGCATTCAAAACTATATTCACAGCAAAGAAATTTTCATCTAGTATTTGAAATAGTGGCTGATAATCTATACTTGGTCTCTGATATTGTGAACTCCCTGTCTTTCTCTCTTTTTCTGTCTCTGTCATCTCTGTTTCTCTGTCTCATCTCTGTCATTTATGTCTCTCTCTGTCTTTTTGTGTCCCTCTTTCTGTCTCTGTCATCTGTCCCTCCCTACACCCCCCTCTCTCTTTGAGTGTTTGTCTGTCCCCCACCACTCACATATTCATCTTAATAAATGACGAATTCTTATGATGTCACTAAGTTTGGGGAGATTGCCCAGACGCTTCTCAGAGAATACAACTAGTTTACCCTGACATTCTCAGCACACAAGTCCTAAACTTTGATTTATAGCAATCCTAGAATTATAAACCAATATTTTTAGTCTTTTTATTAATTAATTTATTATTTACTTTACATCCTGGTCATAGCTCCATCCCTCCTCACCCCCCAAGTCCCACCCTCCTTCCCTTTCCCCCTCCGTCTTGCCTTGAAGGAGAGATAAACATGTTTCTTGTTTAGATCACAAGTGGGGGACGAGAAAAAGATTTGTGAGAGAGCAGGTAATGTTTATCTTCTTAGAAAATGAACCACTGCGTGAGGAAGCTTGGTTGTTAACCAGCCTAAAAACAACCTTGAACAAATTCTGAGAGGAGGTATAAATGTGAGCCAAAACCAAGAGGCGCGGCCTTTGGAGACTTGGGATAGTTTTGGCTGTTCATCCCTCCACTTCAAGACGCTCCTAGTGAGAACTGCTCAAGGGAAGGCTTCAGGGCTCTGGCTCCTGCTGAGGTTCCGGGTTCTGGTTACTCCAGGTCCCAGCAGAAGAAATCCTGCTGATTACACCAGGAGAATTGTTCCTCAGAACTGATATCCTTACGGCTTTGTTATTGTATTCTTTCATCTTCTTTTCTTATTGTTTAGGTAGTTGGGTTATAACTGAAATACTCTATGTTAATAAGTTTGTAATAAAATATGTTTTCTAAGAAAATTGGGCCTACATTCTCTATTCCTCAGAAAAGCTGAACTCCACTTCTAACCCATTCCAGATCATTTAGTTGCACAGCACTGAGCACGTTTTCTTCCCTTGTGACATGGCAAGGCAGCTCCACCAAGGGAAAGTGATCAAAATGCAAGCAACAGAGTCCATGTCAGAGAAATCCCCTGCTCCTCCTTACTAGAGGATCCACGTGAAGCCTGAGCCATGTAAGTCCGTGGGTGGTCCTGGGGGTGCTTCATTCTCAGCAAGCCCCTCTAGGGCTTCGTTTGTTGGCTTCATTGGTCTTCTTCTGGAATCCCGGTCTCCCCTAGGTCCTTTTTTCCTCCCACCCCCACATTTTCTCAAGACTCCCTATGCCTTGCGCAGATTTTGGCTGTGAATCTCAGCATCTGTTTCGAAGCGCTTCTGGATGGAGCCCCTTAGAAGACAACTCTGCTAGGCCAGCATAGAAGCATATCTTTAATAGCGTCAGGGGTTGGCTCTTTCCTGTGAGGTGGGTCTTGGGTTGGGCCAGGCATTGGTTAGACATTCTCTTAATCTTTGTCCTATCTAGTCTATCTTTATCCCTGCACATCTTGGAGGAAGTGTGAGTTTTGGGTTGAAGTTTTTGTGGATGGGTTGGTTTTCTCCTCCCTCTGCTAGGAGACTTGTCTAGTTAGAGGGTCTACTCTTCAGTCTCTATGGCTCCTGCTACTAGGAGTCTCTGCTAGAGTCCCGCTCACTTCGCCCTGGGAGCCCACCGTGACTTAGGTCTGCAGCTTGTCCCAGAAATCCTCCCACCAACTGTTTCTCATTTCTCTGCAGGCCTTCTGTCTTCCTCCTTCTCCTTCCCCCCAACACTCTTCTCCCCGGCTCTACCCAGATCTGGTGTCCACCCTTGTTTCTTCTTCTGTTCCCTCTCCGACCTTGTTCTCTCTCATCATCTACTTCCCATGCAGGGTGAGATTTAAGCATCCTCCTCCCTTGGCTCCTTTTTGTTACTTATCTTCTTTCAGTCTGTGCATTGTAGTATGTTTATTCGGTACTATATGGCTGAAATACACTTATAAGTGAGAACATACCATGAAGTTTAGAATTGTTCTTTCAAGGTCTGTAAAGAATTGTGTGTGTATTTTGATGATAATTGCATTGAATCTGTAGATTTCTTTTGGTAAGATGGTCATTTTTACCACGTTAATTCTACTGATACATGAGCATGGGACATCTTTCCATCTTCTGATTCCTTTCTTCAGAGACTTGAATTTCTTTTCTACATTATTATTTGGAAGAAATCTCAAACATAAAGAATAAAAAGCTAATATTTGAGGTAATAACAGGAATAATCCTAAATATGACCAAGAATACATGAATATAAAATAAATCATAAAATGAATAAAACATACTATTTAAATTAAATGTTAATTTAAAAGATAATATTTTTACAGTAGCCAAAATAAAATCTTTGAAAAATAAAGAGGAAAGCCAATAATGTATAATCTGAAATTTGATATAGACCAAAAATCTTAAGACTAAAGTCCATACAATTCAAATAAAAAGTCAATTGAAATTATGAGGTTCAAATAAATAATAGCCACAGAAAATGAATTAAAGACTAGTGACCTCAAGTATAAATTATAGCAGGGTATTTAAATCTAAAGTCATAAGAACTAGAAAATATATTCTTTCTAGAGAAATATTTGTTCAAGGTATGGATATTCAGAAAGAAATTACTTTTAAAACCTAAGATAGTTTTAATAGTACTATATGGCTTTAACTTATGAAGTGCCAATCACTACAGTTTAGCTAAAGAGCTACAAACAAAGCTGCCTTTATAATAAATTCCAGAGGAGCATACAACTTTGCCATAGTTCTATATTTTAAAAGGAAATGAAGTGGAAACACTGATAAAGCATATATGAGGTAGAGAGATTGCATTAAATATGACAAGGACATTTAAAAAATGACCAGTTGATAGGAAATATTCAAAGTCTATGTTACTTTATTAGAAAAAATATTTAGTAATTTAATCCAGATTACTAAGAAAATAAAACTGACCTGTGATGATGCTTAAACATTGGGCTTGAAATTATAGCCAACTACTATTGAACATGCACTGACATCTTAGCAAATTGTAATATTTTGAAGTTTATGAAGCTAAATCTTACAAAAATGAAGAAAATGGAAAATGCCTGACATATGAAAAGGATTGTAAAGGACACTTGCTTATTTTCAATAACACATACTTTGATCATACTTTCAGAAATCATAATGAAAATTAGTAATCAAAATGACAAAATAATGCATTAATCTGCACTATCAAAAGTAATCACTCTCCTGCTAGTTCCCCCTCCTGTCTCCTCCCCTATTCCTGGGAAAATGGGAGTACCCCCATACCCACATACCTCAGCTCATCACATTGTATCAGGACTGAGTTCCTCCATCTTCCCTCTGGTCTAGCAAGGGATTCCTACCAAGAGGAAGTAATCAAAGAGCAAGCAACACAGTCCATGTCAGAGACAGCCATGCTCCCCTTACTAGTAGGCCCACATGACGTCTGAGCTGCTCATCAGCTACATCTATATAGAGGACCTATGTCTAGTCCTTGCATGGTCATTGGTTGGTGCTTCAGACTCCAGAGACCCCTCTGGACACTGATTAGTTGTCTCTGTTGGTTGTTTTGTGGAGCCCTTGGCCTTTTTATCCTCCTCCACAATTTTCCACAAAACTCCTGCACTTTGCCCAGTGTTTGACTGTGAGTCTCAGGATCTGTTTGTAACCACTGCTGGATGGAGCCTCACAGAGGACAACTCTGATAGGTGCCTGTCTGAAAGCATAGCAGAGTATCATTAATGGTGTTAAGGGTTAACTCTCTTCCATGGTGTGGATCTTGGGAAGGGCTAGGCATTGGTTGGACATTCCCCCAATCTCTGATCTATAAATTCTATCTTTATCCTTGTCATGTATTGTAGGCAAGTGAGTTTTAGATCAAAGGTTTTGTACTTGGGTTGGTGTTCTCCTCCCTTGGTTTGGAGTCTTGTCTCGTTAGAGGGTATCTTCTTCAGTTTCCAAGGCCACTGCTACTTGGAGTCTCAGTTACAGTTTCCCTCATATCCTCCCAGAGGTCTATTCTGACCTATGTCTCCAGCTTGTCACAGAGATGCCCCACCCAGTTTCTCTTTTCTCTGAAGACCTTCTGTCCTCCCAGCCCCACCTCCACCCTCATTTCTCTCTGTGCTGCCTCTCCTACATTGTGCCCTATCCTCAAGGGCTTCCAATTTTTATTCTATTTCCCCTTCTGAGTGAGATTTAGTCATCCTCCTTTGGGTCCTCCTCATTACTCCTTTGGTCTATGAATTGGATTATGTTTGTCCTGTAGAATATGGCTAAAATCTGCTTATATGTGAGTACATACCATGTGTGTCTTTCTGGGTCTCAGTTACTAGAAAAGATCCATCCATGTGACTATGAATTTCATGATTTCCTTGTTTTGTTTGTGTATTCACTTTACCTCCTGGTCTTAGCCCTATCCATCATCTCTTCTCAATCCCACTGTCCTTCCCTTTCTTCCTCTCCTCCCCCTCCCCATCCCCTCTCATATCCTTAATACAAGGGGAACCCCCTTTCCCACCCACCCCAGATCCTCAAGTCACATCAAGACTTAGGTGTCCACTTTCTCTGTGGCCTGGCTAAGCAGTCCTGCCAGATGGGAGTGACCAAAAAGCTGGCAACAGAGTCCATGTCAGAGAAAGCCCCAGTCCCCATTACTAGAGGACCCACATGAGGCCTATGCTGCTTATCAGCTATATCTGTGTAGTAGGCCTAGGTCATCCATGCATGGTCCCTGATTGGGGCCAAACATTGGGCGGTGTTTAGGAAGTCATGTGGAAAAGTGGAAGGAAGGGGAAAGAACCTGGAGGTGACAGAAGCTCCACAGAAGATGAACAGAGCCAACTAACCAGGGCCCAGAGGGGCTTGCTGATAATAATTTCCCTGTTTCCTTCTATGTTGCTTCCAGATGCTGACTATTATAAGTAAAGCTGCTATGAACACAGCTGGGCAAATGTCCTAGTTGTGAAGCATCTTTCGGGTGTACGCCCAGGAGTAGTGTAGCTGGGTCTTGAGGCAGAGGTATTCCTAGTTTTCTGAGAAAGTAACAGATTGATTTCCAAAGTGGTTGTACCACTTTGCACTCCCATCAGCAATGAAGGAGTGTTCCACTTTTCCACATCCTGGCCAGCATGTGCTGTCACTTGACTTTTTTATCTTAGCCATTCTGATAGGGAACACACCAGTTTTATTCATTTAATTAATTAAATAATTAAAGGTTTTCTGAGGCAGAGTTTCTCTGTGTAGCCTTGGCTATCCTGGACTCTGTAGGCTAGAGTAGCCTTGAACTCACAGAGATCTGCCTGACTCTACCTCCCAGAGTGCTGGGATTACAGGCGCTCACCACCTCGGCTGGCTGACACACCAGTTTTAAATCATAGTTTTTAAGTACCATAATATAAATCTTCAGCATTATTTTCTACTATGTCAAAACGTTTCAAATAATTGTTCTTAAACTTATTAATCACTATTAGAAGATGAAATGAGGAGCAAAGAATGAAGATTTGCCTACTCAAACATTCCAGCGAGGAGTTTTGGTGCTAGTTGTGACATAAGAGGAGCTAGATTCTGTTGTTCAGGGTACAAAAATTGTAATCCTATAGACACCTAATGACAGACATTGTTTGATTTTTTTTTCTTGAAAGGCATTAATTTGCTGTCTTAAAAGTAGGAAAGGACATTTTTATGCACAGATATCATTTCAATAGATATTACTGTTACAAAAAATATGTGCTTTTCTGGCAACATTTTATTTAGGGACATCCTGTTTGCTCAGCTTTTTTGATGTTGGTAGAACCATTGCATTTCTTTTTGCTTTGCGTTGTAGTCTATTTTTTTTCCTGCTTCTCACACCAGCCCTGATTCCAGGCATAAAAAAGCTGAGCATGCTAATGACCCTCAAGAACTGGGACAGTGGGGGTTCTTTAGTGGATTGCAGTGAATTTTGGGGAATATGAAAATTCTTTATGGTTTTAACCATGACTGATTGCAATAGCCAGATGCAGGTTCCTTGGTTACTAGTAAGAACAGTTAGTGGCCCCAGGAATGTTTCCCCTTTCAGGAGTCTTGCTCCATTTTAAACAGCACAATTTTTAATAAAACTATTTTCTTTTCATAATAGGATTGTCCCTTCTTCTTCTTTTTTTTTTTTTGTTTTTTTTTTTTTTTTTTTTTTTTTTTTTCTATTTTACTTACCTCCAGTTAAAAACAGACTGCTTAAAATGCAGTTGTTTAAATTCAGGTTAGAAAGAAGGAAATTGAGTATATGACAATATTTCAAAAATATAAATTGTATGCTTGGTAGATCCTTCATATCTCAGAGCTCTTGAATATTCCCTATTTCTCTTTGACTCTGTTTCTTACTGTAAGTCTTTCCTCTCCCCTCCGCTCCTCTCTCTCTTTTCAGTCCTCCCCCTCCCTTCCTTCCTCTCCTCCCCTCTTATCCTTCTCAGTTCTCCATTCCCCTCTTTTACCCTTCTCACCTCTCCTTCCCTTTTACCCCCTCTTCTTTTCCTCTCTTTTCTCCTCCCCCTCCCTTGCCCCTTTTTCCCTTCCTCTGTCCCATATACCTCAGATATAAAGCAGAATTTCAAAGTAATAGCAAAAGATCTGATCTCATCATGGAAGTTGAAAATCCTGTCCCTGAAGACTGGAAAGAAGATTCAGCCGTAGCATCATTATGTGCTAAACTATAATCATCAGAACTTGAAAAATTAGACAAATGTCCTCTTTTGATTTTTATACTCAACTTATAAATTATATAACTCATACAAAAAAAATGTGAGTCTTTTTCTTTTCACTCTTCTATGTGTCCAGTTTTTCATTTGTAAATTTAGAACTGTGTTTGCTGAAAGTATTTAAAGAATTTCTAAAATCAAGCAGACTCATGGTTTCATTTACAGAATATTCAGGGTATGGGTATAAGGAAACACTTTTGGGAGACAGCAACAGACAAGGCATTTTGTCTGTCAATGTAGACTGGTTTATTTCCAGCTCAATTTCCACATTATGTGACTTCAAATATTTCAAAATCTGCTCTTCTCGTGACTCTCAAAGATGAAAATCATTTTCTTTGTCTCAGTGAGAAGTGTAACTCCTTCCAGATCATGGTTTAGAGTCTCATGGTCACACAGAGCATGGTAACTCAAATCTCACATTGGTGAACAGTTTTTTTTTTTCTTTCTTTCTTTTTTGCTTTTGACATATGCCAAAACTGTTTGCCAGCCAACGGTGACAGTCATTTCTGTTTAATTTTCTAATTTCAATCAAAGCCCCTTAACTTGCCAGTGTCAGAATCCAAGGCAATTGCTTATGAGCAGTGATAGTTGACAGTCGTTTTAATACCTGGAAGAGAGTAACAATCTCATCGGATGCTTCAATAATCAGTACATGGTTATTTCTAAGTTGGTTAATATAAAACATGTGAGGAACAGGGAGAACTTCGAGTTGTAGACAGTAAAATGTTGTTGACATCTAAGAAGAACAAGTGCATCTCCATATACTATTTTCCCGATTGAAAATGTTTAAAATTGAAAGAGGGATCTTCACATGAAATAGACATGAACAAAGCCTTCTCTAGATAAAATAGGAGTTATGTTCATGTTAATGAAGATATATTTACTTTATGTAAATTGTCTACTTCTCTTTATGTATCAGGCTTTTGCACATAATAGACCTTAAGTAAGTAATAATGAATAGTCATTTAGAAACCAATAGGCGATTGAACAACTCACAAGATTACGAATTTTCAAAGGCCGCGTTACTCTGGTTCCTCCTCACTGACAGGATGACAATGAAACTAGAGCATCTCTGGAAATATGCAGTCATGATTCAAAGCAAGCATGAAAGCTTCCAATCAATAGCAAGCATGTG
Source organism: Acomys russatus (assembly GCF_903995435.1). Classification (NCBI taxonomy): domain Eukaryota; kingdom Metazoa; phylum Chordata; class Mammalia; order Rodentia; family Muridae; genus Acomys; species Acomys russatus. The sequence continues at coordinate 56,823,702 of NC_067158.1, forward strand.
CTCCACGGATGAGTTAAGAAACACCCATGAGGCAAAGTCTCCAAATGCTTCAAATGTCCATTATTACTTCAACCAGTTTCAATATAGGGTTTTGGGAGCTTTATCATCAAAGTATCCTGAGAAGCAGTTGCTCCAGATGAAAAGAAAATTTAATCTTCCACTACAGATGTTTTTGTGGCCTTTATCTGTCGATAAATTTTGTTTCAAGAACACTCCTGTGTGCTGTTCAGTGTTGATACTTGCTTTCTTTTGAACTTACTTTTTTGTTGTATGGCGTACACTGGAGAGTTATGTTTGTAACGAAACGTATGGATCGTGTTGGTTTGAGACTGAATGACTGATATGGACAGCTACCTCATGGCTGTTTTGTTAAACTGCAATCTTGATATTGTCTCATTAAAGAACAGCACATAACCAGCTTCCTAGTGGGAAATATGGTATGCTAGCCTTTTAAACCTTGAAGATTTCAAACTGAAGTGTTATTATTAGTGCTATTTAATTGGTCCTTTGCAGTTTCACCAGCTGCCACTCCATGGTTAGAATTTCAAGTGGCTCCCATGTTTTGCTCCTGAAGCACAGGCTCAGGTAGAATCATCAGCATCATTGAAAGCTTGTTTTGTGTACTAAACTATGATACTGGGTGACGATACTTCTTTCCCCCTCCAAGTATTAAGATTCTCACTCTTGATTCTATTTCGGTTCAACTGATAGTAGGTTCCCACTGTTACATACTATGCTCTTAATCTTTGATGCTGTTCTTCAGATATAGTAATACATTAAAAATATTTACAGAAAGACTTGTGATCACTGATTGGGAACATTCATCTCTCCTATTTTATAGCACTTAGCTCTTGTTGAAGTACATTCATCTTCACAGAAATTTCTTATTAGTGTGGCCTTTTGTGGCAAAGATAAATTAAAAGTCACACATATGGTTAATGGAGTATTTTCCTAAGTATCATGATAACACTGAGTGACTAATTTTGAAGGTATATTGACTGTTGCAAAGTGTTCTATTGATTTTAAATCACAATCAACCATATGTGACACAGCTTAAACTATTTAAATGTAATTTAGCACCTATTCTGAGCTACACACTAGTTTAAATGATTGCCCTTTGGCATTGCTAAAGTACATCTTACAGGCTAAACACAGCCTTATTGCTAGCTTTGTTTTCTAATAAATTTTTATTGTATAACAATTATCCTCATTAATTAACTTTCATTATCTCTAACTACATTTATGCTATGACAGCAATAGACTACTTATCAAAGGAAACTGTAACCTAAGGATGATACAGTATTGATGAGATGACTTTAAAAATTTCAATTACTATATTAAAATTTAGATCTTCTCAAAAATTCTGTAGAGCATTATTATTAGAATAACCATTAATTTAAAGATAAAGAAATATTGGGTGTGTGAAATTGAAATGTCCAAAGCCATACTTATTTTTTGTGGTAGAGAAAGGGCTGCTTCTACCACTGTTCATGATTGCAACTACACAAAATGTGTCTCAAGTAGGTAATCCCCCTAAGCATGTTAAATTGTGTTAAAAAAAAAAAACAACTGGATGGTGCTAACAGATTTTCTCCAAAGCACAAAATTGCTTGCCATCATGAACTCATATAGAATTTAAGAATAAATTGGTTGCAATAATAAGTTTTCTTCTCTCTCTCTCTCTCTCTCTCTCTCTCTCTCTCTCTCTCTCTCTCTCTCTCTCTCTCTGTCTCTCTCTGTCTCTCTCTTCATTTCTGTGGTTGTTCTCTTTCTTCCCTTTGAATCCTCCCTTACTATCTCTTCCTAATCTTTAAATTCATGACCTATTTTTCATAAAGTTTTATTGCATGCATATGTATTCATAAATACAACCTCTTGAGTCCATAGAACGTTACTTTTATGTATGTGTTTCTGGATGACCATTTGGAGCTAGACAACTGATTGGTGTGTTCTGCTCTCTCTCCTCTCTTACTCCCATTTGCCTATAGTTATTTGTGTAAGGTTGACACCTCGTGGTGTCTTTTTGTGCAGTTTGTTATGTTCATTGATGTCTTTCTCATTCAGCTCATGTTTAGATATTCATGTTGCTGAGACTCCATGAGTGTGGCTTCTGATAGTAGGAAATACAATCTTATATTGGAGTCCCTGGTCCTCTATTTCTTATCTTTCTGCCTCTTCTTCTACCGTCTTTTTAACTTTTACGTATGGAAGTGTTTATAGATGTATCCATTGGGACTGGGATTCTTAGTGGTGAATTTTATTGGATTGAGTTTACTGTAGTGGTCTCTGTTGCAAAGAGAATTTTCTTTGATAATGAGTAAAGAGTACACTTATCTGTGGGCATAGGATGAGTGCTTATAGCTTGTGTTTGAGTATTTTACTGGTTTAATAAATTAGTGGGTGTGTAGATTCTTCTAGTCCTGGGTAGTTGGAAGGAATATTTCTTGATAAGAAGTGAAGACTATCTTATCTGTGAATATAAAGACACACGTGTGTAGATTGTTTTTAAGGATTATTCTGGTTTAGTAAAGTAGTGGTTACAGATTGTCTTTCAATATCCATGACTTCATAGAACAGAGAAGCTTTCAAATACCAGGCATGGAAAACAGAAGAAATAGTCTTCTCAAAGGAAGAACATGTCACCTGGTTATCTAATTCAAAATTGTGAGGTCTGAATACATTGTCCAAGTGATATTACCCAGACCAAACAGGTTATATTTAGGAATAATCATATATATATATATATATATATATATATATATATATATATATGAATATATATGAATTCTTACATATACATGAATATTTGTACATATGGATGTCACAGAAATTAATGAAAAAACCACCAATAACATTAAGAGACAGCAAGAGGGGGTTTAGGAGGCTTAAGAAAGAGAAAAGAGAAGGGAGAGATGTGGTGATTGTGTTATAATCTTAAAACAAAGAAATAAATTTTTAGCCATTTCACAATAATAAGATGTATTTCAAAGAGTAAAAGTCATCTCATTTACTGAAATGCTTCTGTGATGTTATTTTCTGTAAGTATCAAGTGAAAAAATGTGATGTGTGGGATGCATATGGTGTCCCTTGCAACAGCAAAGGTCAAGTCGGCATTATAAAGGGGGTCTGCATCCTCAAACATGTCCCTTGTCTGTACAACACTCTAGGGAATTGTTTAGTAATTGTCAATAAATATGAAAGAGAATATATAATCTTGATAATTGGATAAGACTATATGGATGATATTTCTGGCTTCTTTGGGGAGGACTAACTGATGTCTCAGTCACTCCCTCATAACCAGCACTTTGGCAAATGAGCATTTTCCACTGATCACAGCAGGATTTCTGCAGCTGCCAGTACTGATGGACCTCCTTATCATAGGCTGGAAGAAAGTTCTCTCTCACACTGGGCACTAGGTTCCCATGGTAACATCTGATGCATGCATTCAAAGGAAACCACACTTTCCCTTCAAGAATTCTTTTTTCTTTTCTCCTCTTTAGATTAACTTTTTTTTTTTTGTCATTAAAATAAGTACCTTCTCTGAGGTTTTTGAAGACCATATCTAACTATTTTACCTTATCTATCTATAAAATCATATCTATCTGTTAAGCCTCAGATGTCTATTCTTGTGATATAAATAGACTAGTAATTGACATGACAGTAATTTGATCAACTAAAAATTAACTTGTATAACTTACTTATTCTAAACAGCCTGCAATATCACATTCAAAGTATTGGAGGAAAAAGCTTGTATTCTATTTGAGTTGTATGGGTACAATACCTCATATCGGAGTGCATATATATATATATATATATATATATATATATATATATAGTGTGTGTGAAGGGTAATCTTAAATTTGAATTCCATATCAATATATCAAAATTAAACTTTTTTACATGAACATACAATGTTCTATACCAGTAAATTAAAAACAACCTTGTGAGTATCAATTAAGGCCTCAAGTTGAGGAGTAGATTCAATAATCTCTTTGTCTTATCACCCTGATATATTTATGGATCCCCTTCTTTCTTTTCAATCTCTATTTCTAAACCTAAGAAAGAAAGATAAAGGAATCTAAGCTATAGTCTCCCTCATATGCTCCCAGGGGCCTAGCCTTGAGCTCGTGGGCACAGGAAACAACTTCCTGAACAAAATACCAACAGCTCAGGCACTAAAATCAACAACTAATAATTGGGACCTCGTGAAACTGAAAAGCTTCTGTAAGGCAAAGGACAACGTCAGTAGAACAGAACAGCAGACTACAAACTGGGAAAAGATCTTCATCAACCGTAATCCAACAGAAGGCTAATACCCAAAATACATAAAGAACTGAAGAAATTAAACACCAACAAAGCAAACAATTCAATTTTAAAAAGTGGGATACAGAGCTAAACTGAGAATTCTCAACAAAGGAATATATAATGGAGAAGAACCACTTAAAATTGCTCAACATCCTTAATCATCTGGGAAACGAAAGCAGAAATCACTGAGATTCCATCTTACACCTGCCAGAATGAGGTTGAAGACCAGATAGTTTCGTTTTACGATTACACCTAGTTATCTAGTGGTTAGGGTGTTTTCGGTCTAGATAGATGTTTTAGGTCTAGATAGATGTTTTAGGTCTAGATAGATATTTTAGGTCTAGATAGATGTTTTAGGTCTAGATAGATGTTTTAGGTCTAGATAGATGTTTTAGGTCTAGATAGATGTTTTAGGTCTAGATAGATGTTTTAGGTGTAGATAGGTGTTTTAGGTCTAGATAGGTGTTTTAGGTCTAGATAGATGTTTTAGGTCCAGATAGATGTTTTAGGTCTAGATAGATGTGTTAAGTTGATAAAATGAGGTGTAATAGAGATTGGTTTACATTCAGAATTTTAGACAGGAGAGATGTTTGCTCCAAGGTTGCCAAATACAAATAGCCAAAACACTAAGAATGTACCATTTTTATAACTCTTGATTACTTGGTGGTTCTTCTTGCTATATCTAGTTAATTGTATATATATATGTGTGTAATAATATAAATGTATATGTAAGAAAAAATAATAAATTGTAATAATTCTTTATATTTTATTTATAAAATTACAGAACTGATTTTAAGGTACTAGCTATCCATCTATCTCCTGTCTATCTGTCTGTCTGTCTGTCTAATATTTATGCATTTCTGGAAATATCTGTTTGTGATCTTGTGAAGGTAATGTCAGTTTATAGCTCAGTGGCCAGCTTTGCTACATTACAGCAAGCTCCAGGCAGGTTTCCTCAGTCAAATTCCTTAATATTTTTTTTTCAACCTATTAACCCTTTCCTGTCCTGAACTGCCTTCAGCTGATCACACAAAAACTATGACATTATTAATGTAATATAAACTGTTTAAAATAATTAAAACATACAGATTAATTGTCAATTATTGCATAATTATATCCTTTAATATATTCATAACCAGCTGGGCATGGGGTGCAAACCTGTAATCCAAGCACTTGGGGAGGCAGAGGCAGGCAGATCTCTGAATTCAAGGCCAGTTGAGTCTACAAAACTAGTAAACTAGTCCAGGATATCCAAGGCTACACAGAAAAACCCTGTCTCAAAACCCCCAAAATAAACCTCCAAAATATATTCATAACTATACTTACAATCATGAGTATTTACCAAAATAATTATGTATTTTTCTTATATGCTTTTTCAAAGTTAAGCAAAAAGTAAATAGCTAAAGACAACATTTATTTAAATATATTTTAGAAAGATAGATGGTCCTCAAACACTTCAAAGATCTACAGAAAATGCTATTTAAATGTTTAATAAAAACAAATGGGGCAGCCTTGTCAGGCCACAGAGGAAGCGGATGCAGGCAGCCCAGATGAGACTTGATAGGCTGAGGTCAGATGATGGGGGAGGGGCCCCGGGGATGGGGGAGGGAGGACAAGGGAGGGAAGGGAGGACCAGGAGAAAATGAGGGAGGAGGCTACAATTGGGATGTAAGCTGAACAAATTAAAATAAAAAAAAAGATTTTCATAGTTGAGACACTCCAGCCTCTGACAGCACCTAATCCACCCCAAAGATGGCACAGAAGAACCCTGCCTGGAGCTTGCTGTAATGTAGCAAAGCTGGCCACTGAGCTATAAACTGACCTTACCTTCACTGCTGACAGCATGCTGTCCAAACATGAGCAGAAAGGATACTGGAAAGTTGATTTACCCATATTTCCTAGATAAGGTAGGACACTCCCCCTGAGTTCTTGCTCCACAAGAAAGTCTTCTGGGCCTGATGGCCAAAAACAGATGCCACCTGGCCACCCAGGAACCCTGGGTGACTGACTGTCCAGGTAGCCATTAAGTCTGCATGATGTTCAACAAATTCAGAAGCTGCTTGCTTTGCAGTTCCTGTTTACTCGTGTAAAATTTATCCTTCTCAGGACTCAGAGGGGTTTAAAGTCTAAAATAACAACAGATTTATCAGTGAAACAGCAAAAATCCTAGGTTTCAGCTGCCTTCTCAGTCCTCTTCGGTGCAAAACTCAGGCCTCAAGCCTCACTCTCCTAGAGCTGCTACCACTAGTGCTAGGTACAGCCTACTTGTGACCAAACTCAGAAAACAGATTGCAAAGCAACTTTTTACTATTTTTTTTCTAAAAAGAACTTATTTACAGTGACTGCTCCAAGAAATCAGCCACTATGTCTGATGGTAAATAATTAGATAAGAAAAAAAGTGTAAATTTTATGTAAAGTCTGAGGATACCGATTAAGTAGTGAGGATCTAAGAACATATTTGCAGGGTCTAAGATGGTGTTTGAAGTTCATAAACACCAGTTATAGGGGTTGGAAGGTCTAAAAAGACGGGGATGTTTTGTTTGTTTTTTAAGTTTTTTTGTTTTTTGTTGTTGTTGTTGTTGGTTTTTCTAGACAGGATTTTTCTGTGTAGCCTTGGCTGTCCTGTACTCACTTTGAAGACCAGGCTAGCCTCCAACTCACAAAGATCCACCTGCATCTGCCTCCCCAAATGTTGGGATTACAGATGTGCACCATTGAGCCTGGCAGAAGATGTTTTAAGGTTGATAAATTCATATTGTAAAGGTTAGGAAATATGAGATCTTAAATGATGAGAAAAAAGTGATTTAAGATACATAAGAGGAATGAAACACACGTCAGATTTCTTCCTGTTGCTATGCTGCTATTATATTGAGACTTTAAAAGTTCAAAGTTTTTTTTTATTAATTAGTTGAGTTCTGATCAACTATTTAATCTAGCTCTGGTACAGTCTACGCTAACATTTATCATAGTCACAAGATCAAGAGTTTAAATTTTCTCTGGCTGGTTTCTAAGTATAGCCTTAAAAGTGTTTCTCATTAAGAAATGTGTGTATACATTTTCATACATCCTATGTATATGAGCCTCTACTATGACACAAAGGTATAAGTCTACTGCCATTTCTACAGTGTGGGTTTCAGTACAGATCATAAACAACAGATACGGTAACATGTCTAAAATTTGAGTCTACTGCTTTTCCTATAATATGGATCTCAGTACAGATTACAAACAATGGTAATGCTAACATGTCTAAAACTTATTTCTTCTTATAAACTTAAAATGATTCTTGTCATTTTAAGTCATACAAAACTGGAGGTGCTTTGACCTCTTCATGGCTGATATGGGTGGCACCTGCGTGTTCCTGGGGAAAAATGCTGCTACCACATCAATAAGCCTAGCCTGGTGGAGACACAGACTGAGTTACTCCAGAAACTGGGGGGAAGATCTCAGACAGTACAAACAACCCATCCAAGAGGCTCAGGGTTTGATCACAGAGACAAAAACTTAGCTCCTAGCTGACACAGCATCACCATCTGCCTATAGTCTATAAAACGTCCCTGCCCTGGACCCAACACTTGTCTGCTGTTCTTTGAGACTGATGATGAGCCTGCCTGGTAGCAGCACTTAATAAAGCTGACTTTATCTACTTTTAATCTGGCTTATAGCTGCATCACTGAAACTGAAAAATAAAAACTATTAATATCCTTTCATTTTTATCTTATCTTCTTGAATATGGTAATCTTCAGTAATGACTTACAAAATCAGCATTCAGATACTCAAGGATAATCGATCTTTTAACAAAAGGAGTGTCTGCTGACAGCTAACCCATTCAACGCTAAGACTATGTGCTTGATTAGGGTAATTTCTTTCAGAGGGGTAACTGCTTCTATTTTTCCTGAATGGATTCATCCACCCTATCAACTCAGGATATATAAATTAAATTCCATTTAAACTTAGAAGAGCAATCAAGGAGAAATAATTACAGAATCTGAAATAATACAATCAGGGGTTTCCACTGTTTTGAAGGTCATTTCGAAAGAAATCAGGCTATTTCCTGTGTCGCTGGAGCTTCTCCCAGACAGTTATATACTTTTCACCTTTTATGGATCCTTTAAAAGCTCAGTTTTTCCACAACAAGAGGAAGATCTCTCTGGTAATTACCCCGTTTCAGAAGGGCACCTACTTCTACCCATAAATCCACTCATATCTTTTTTTTTTTTCTTATTTGTAGAATGCTTGCACTTTAACTCAGAAGATAATGCTACCAGAACAAAGCCACTTTGCCTCTGACAATATGGAGCCATGCATGTATCCACACAAACAAGTTTCACTGAGACCTTCTCAATCTATGTTGCTTTCCTTTCATGGCTTCCTCCTGCTTATCCATCCTGGACTTGGCAGTGATCCACCAAAGTCCAAAGCAAAAAAGGGCAGCATCAAAAGAACTTCAGAAAACAGACCACTGGACAAAAACATTCTATCAGTGTGGGCCTCCATGTACTCGGGCTATCATTTCAAGAAACATTTATAATATATCTGATCTCTTTATGCAGTTGAAAATTCCATGTTCTGCTTAATTTTTTCCATGACTAGGATTGAGACGTTTTCTTCTTGAGTTAGTCTCATGCAGACTAGTTAGACAACAGCAAAGCTCATAGTGTAGCCTAGGGACACACGGGACTTTTGATCCTTTTCTGTTCTGCGACTGTTCTTGTTCTGCCTAGCCTACACACACAATTCCATGTGGTATTAGGGACCAAACACAAAGCTCACTACATTTTAGAACAGTATTATGACCTATATCTTCTGCCCTATTTAAATATTTTTTCTAAAATATTTCTATGCTTATCTCTTCAAAGGATTCTTCCCATAATAATCTTACCCATATTTGTTTAATCAATGAGCTCAAATGTTTGTTATTCACTGAATATAATTCCTAGACTCCCTATCCCTGCTTATAAGAGCAAAACATCCCCTAGCCCCCCTGCTTTTGTTACTGTATCAAAAAACACCAACTCAAGTGGACACTTCATGCTCAGCCACAGGCCATGCATACTAGAAGACCAGGTAGGCGGATCATAGACTTTCTTTGCTCTTCTTTTCCCCCAGATGCAATTTTCAAGGTTGTCCCTAGCACTCCAACAGAACATCAGCTGCAACCTCCCTTCCACGCTGCTAATGCGTCTTGTGGATCCCACAGACCACAAACCCTAGATTCCCCTTCTTCTAGCCTCCAATACCAGAAAGTACCTACCGTGAACACATCACCTGAAAAAAAAAAAACAGTAAAACTGGTAACACACAGCCAAACACTTTGAAAAATCCAAAGAAGATATTGAAACCAAGGAGAAAAACAGCCATCTCATGAATTAAGAGGTCATTCAGAAAAAAAACTAAATAGAGAAATACTGCAACTTACATATGTTAGAAACCAAACAGGTCTAATGGATATCTACAGAACATTTCACACAAACACAAAAGTATATATAGTATCTCGTGGAACTTTCTCCAAAATTGAGCATATACTCAGGCAAAGCAAGTCAAAATAGATAGAAGAAAATTAAAATAATTTCCTGCATTCAATCAGATCATTAGTCAGATCATAAAGCTGGATACCAACAAAAACAGAAACAACAGAAAACTTAAAAACTTATGCAAACTGAAAAACTCTGTACTGAATGAAACCGGTATCAATACAGAAAAAAGAAAGAAAGAAAGAAAGAAAGAAATAAAAGACTTTCTAGAATTTTAAGGAAAGGATTATACAACATACATAAACAAATGGGACACAATGAAAGTGATGATAAGAAGAAAGTTTATAGAACTAAGTGCCTTCATAAAAAATTGAAGAGATCTCCAATAAACAGCACGTATGAAATTTCTAAAACAAAAAGAAGCAATCACATTCATGAGGAGTAGATGGCAGGAAATATCAAACTCCTGGCTAAACATCAACAAAACAGAAACAAAGAGAACAATACAAATAACCAATGAAACAAAAAATTGATTCTTTGAGAAAATCAACAAGAGAGACAAACCCTTATCCCAAACTAACTAAAAGACACACACACACACACACACACACACACACAGAGAGAGAGAGAGAGAGAGAGAGAGAGAGAGAGAGAGAGAGAGAGAGAGAGAGAGAGAGAGCATTCAAATGAACAAAATCAGAAGTGAAAAGGAGATATAACAACAGACACCAAGGAAATCCAAAGAACCTTTAGGACATATTTTAAAAACTGTAATTCAACAAATTGGAAAACCTAAAAGAAATATATTTTTTTCTGTATAGATACAACTTACCAAAGTTAAACCAAGATCTGATAAACAATTTACATAGTCTTATAATCTCTAGTGGAAAAGTCATTAAAGCTCTCTCAACAAAAAATACATAAATACGTAATATATACATACATACATATAAACATACATACATATGTACATACATATCCAGGGCCACATAGTTTTAGCAAAACAATTTACTAGAATTTCAAAGAAGTTTTGATACTAATACTCTTCCAATTATTCCACAAAATAGAAACAAAAGAAATTGTTGCTGCTAATTTAATGGTATGGACTAATAAATATTTTTCATTAGGGTTACTATTAGTACAGCAGTAATATTTAACCTGCCATCATAATAAAAAAAAGACACCTGCAGTATTTAGAATGATCCTTAGTTTACCTGGGACTGGGTCGGTATTAACTACTTAAACTACCTTGCAGTATCTCTCATCCTCTACCCAGTGCCATGTTTAACAAATCCTGTCTGTCCTACCTCTGTCCATAATCCCAAACTACTTGCTAGGGTTCATCTGGGCCATCACTTTTATGTGGACCTTCAGAGTCTTCCCCTGCTCACATGGCTCTTTTCTGTCCAATGGGGATTCTCATCCCTCTCCTCCTCAGTTACCTGTCTGCTCCTTCTTCCAGAGATGCTCTCTGTCCAGCAAGCCCCCCAACTTTCACTCCACCTCTTCTTTTTTTCCTGCCAGGTATTGGCTTTTTATTGGTCAAACAGGGAGACAAGATTAAACAGCAATGTGTGGGGTACGTGACAACCTGCACTAAGAGTCTTGGGGACAGGCAATTAACAAATACAAAGCACCAGACCATACTCCAAGAAGAAATATTGCCCAATATCTTTTATGAAGCCACAGTTACCTTGACAACGAAACCACATAAAAAGTTCAAAACAAAAGAGAATTACAGACCAAATTCTCTTAGATGAAAATGGATAGATAAAATACTTGCAAAATGAATCCAGGAAAAAAATTAAAAAGAAAATCTACTATGATCAAGTAGACTTCATCCCAGGGATGGAGGGATGGTTCAACATATAAAAAGCAGTAAGTGTAAGCCATCATACAAACAAACTTAAAGAAAGAGCAAACAAACAGATAATCATCTCATTAGATACCAAAGAGCATTTTACAAAAGCCACCATCCCTAATGATTAAAAACCCTGGGGAGATTAGGGACACATAGGACATATTTAAACACAATAAAGCAATTGACAACAAGCCTAAAAGCAATATCAAAATAAGTGGAGTGAAGTATCCCAGACCAAGAAGGACAAATACGGTATGCATCTACTTTTTATTAGCTGTGAAGTAAGTTATGATTGAGCTACAGTGCACAGACCCAGAGGTGTTAGGTCACTAGGACTGCCCAAGGAGGATGCGTGCTCGCCCTCGGAAGGGGATGCGTGCTCGCCCTCGGAAGGGGGATGCGTGCTCGCCCTCGGAAGGGGGATGCGTGCTCGCCCTCGGAAGGGGAAGCAGAATAGATTATACAGTTGGACTGTGGGAGGGGGCATGTGTGGGAACAAAAGCAAGAGAGATCAGGCCGGGGAGGAGGGAATGGGAGGAGCTAGTGCTGGGACGGACCCCTGGTATTGGGGTATATTTGGGGGATGGCGTGGAAGCCTAATGCAGTCTAACTTCCTGGGATCCGTGAGGGTGATCCTAGTCAGGAATGCTAGAGCCGGAGCATAAGGACTGAAGGTTTCCAGTGCTGAGCCTGGGCTGTAGTTGGCTGTGTTTTTGACCCAGGCAAGTGTCCTGTGGAGATCTCCAGACAGCCCTGGCCAGTGCTGGGACAGAAGGCCACTCTCAGAAAACTGACAGCAGGGTACTACATTGTCAAGAACAAGATCCACACAGCTGTTGGGTGTATAGTAGAGAGGTTAGGGTCCTATCCACATGGAGCCTTCACTCTTTTGTTCAAGTCTTTTTAATGTGGGAAGGCACTCTGTAGAAAAATACAAAACACACAGACAAACAAAACCCCCACAAAAACAAACAAACAACTTGGACACCAAGACAACCACAAAACCTTTGCTCTACAATCTGTCCTGCCTGCAAGATGTGCAGGAGCAATGGCAGCAACAGCATTTGTGGGAGTGATCAGTCAATGTCTCCTGATCCTCTACTCCTTTCTGAAGGGGAAAGGATGGCCATGGATCTTGGAGGGAGGGAAGGTTGATTGAGGTGGGCAGACTGGAAGGAGTAGTGGAAGGGGAAGCAGTTGGTTGGGATGTATTGTTTGAAAGAAGAATCTACCTTCCAATTAAAAAATTAGCAAAAGTAGGATCCGTAAAAATGCCACATGTTGTGGAACTTACAATCCTAGTATTTTCTGAAGGCTAAGACAAGAGGGTCACAAAAAATAAAAGAACGAACAGTAAAGCATACTGTTATATAATAGTTATGGGTTGTTGAGTAGTATTTGGCACTGTGACACTCTCATTAACTACATAAGCTTTTTCATTCCACCCAACCATCTTGTGTCATGAAAGCTATAACCATCATCATTAGAAGCACTGTGGGCCAATGCAAATCTCTACTACATAAAATTTAGAGATGGAGATCATGTCCATTGTTATTCTGCTCCAGTATTCCTGGCTCTTTGCTTATTCTGCCACTCTTACACTTTTTTGGAGATAATTTTCTTGAGAATTTAAATTCATTAGTAGGCTAATAAGGGCTAAAAGTACACAGGTTGTATACAGATCACATAATTAGTGAACACATTATATGTAAAATGCATAATACTTAGCATATACTGAGCCCTCAGCAGAATTATGTCAGTTAATTGAACTGTGCTTGGGCCTGATTACATGTGTCAGCTCCACTGTTTTTCAAATCCCATATCTTAGTGAAAGCAAATCAGTGTTCTGAAATATGCCAATCATGGTGGATATTTACGTCTTAGAAACTAACAATAACTACAAAGAGAATGTAGTTCCTTTTAAGAACCAACTGAATACTGTATCCCTTATGAGTGAAGTAACTAAGAAAAAGTGTGTGAACATGTTACATGCAGACTGATGCAAGAATAAGGCTATGCAAGTGTCTGTATTCCTGGAGTCATTTCACCTGTGTATGGATGATCAACAACAGTAGCATCAAAAACCACTGGGAGTAGAATGCAAGCTAAATCCTAATTTGCATTGTCATGGAAATCTCATAACAATTTCCTCTGCATCTTTAATAAAAATGAGAAGACTGTGTGAGAAGGTTTCAATCACCAAGTATTTCTATTTTTATTGGGTTTTGAAAACTTTGCTTCTGTGCAATGAAATATAGTCATATCTAACCGCACCTTTCCAGACCCCTCTCATATCTCTTGAGCATATCAGCCACCAAATTCATCTCTTTTATTTCCGACAGCCTTAGAACTCCCGTTAGTATTGCCCATATGTTCATCGGACTGGACCTGTCCGGGGAGCATGGGAAGCCTACCAACAGCCGCATCCTCAAGACAGAATGATTTTCCCTACCTACTCAGCATTGCAAGTATCTTCTCAGAAATAGTGAGACCTTGTGATCATCCACATTATACATTGTAGGATTCCGGCTGCCTTGCTCTTGTGCAACTCTTCAGCGTGTAGCTGCGTTCTGCCTCCAGTAGTCCTTCCCTCTACTCTTATGTTTCAAATATATAACCTATTACCCCTCTTTAAAATGCCACATTCATCTTGATGAAACTAAAAGCTTTTTCATTGTGAAAGAAAATACGGAGTGAGTTCATAGTTAGCCCACTGATCAGGAAAAGTTCTCAGCTGGCTCTTCGTCCGACAGATCAGGGTCTAGAGCACACAAAGAACCAAAAGTTCTAAACATTAAAAAAAGAGTCCATTTTAAAAATGGAAATTCTCCAACAAAGAAATGCAAATGGGTGGGAAATACAAAGAAATGCAAATGGGTGGGAAATACTTTCCAAAGTGTTCAATATCCTTAAGAGAACTGCAATTTAAACCACAATCATGCATTCTTACTTACACAATGAGATGTGTAATAAATCCAACTTGATACTTACTCCCATAATTTGACAATATTTACTATATAATGAAAGAAACTAAGGGATAAAGAAGGAAATACATAGTCTTATCATTATAAGAGTCGTTTTCTTGTAGCAACTTATCTACTGTCAGTTTTAAACTCTAGATGATTAGTTGTCCCTGTAACCAGCTTTTTGACACTGAATTATAAATTTCAAACAGTCAGCACTTTAGAAATAGTATATGCCTGCTTTGGTACAGGATGTAAATTTCAACCAATACTTCAAGTGTCTCACCATACAGCTACTTCTTACAATATTTTTACAGCTAACTCTTTCTTAGTCAGTTCTTTTTTGGTGTCATTGGAATTACCCATGTCTAGTTTGATGCAGAGGTTTATATACACGCATAGTAAAATCGGTACCCCTGCTCTGTATTCTAGACTTCAGAGATCTTGTGGTTATATAAATTGAAGTTGTTTTTCAGAAACATCCTGCCCTAATGTATCTGAAACAGAGGAACTCCAACATAATCTATTTTCCTTAATCCATCATCTCCTCTGAAATATGCTTATCTAGTATTTTCAACTATTTTTCTCAGTCTTCAAGTCTCATTACCTCTATTTTATACATGGCTGACTCTTTTTGTTTGTTTGTTTGAGAGAATGTTTCTCTGTGTAGCCTTGTCTGTCCTGGACTCGCTTTGTAGACAAGGCTGGTCTCAAATTCACTGAGATCTGCCTGCCTCTGCCTCCCTGAGTGCTGGGATTAAAGGCATGAGCTGCTGTGCCCAGCATCCTTGGCTGACTCTTAGATTTGATCTGTGATTCTTCAATTCAAGGCACACACACACACCTGCTTGTTACAGAGTTTTACAGAGTTCAAATATCTTTTCATTGGCTAAGTTTCAGCATTGTCATAGCATGTGTGAAATTCTTGCTACAATCTGTCTAGTTGTGTTCCTTGGGACCTCTG
Organism: Acomys russatus; assembly: GCF_903995435.1. NCBI lineage: Eukaryota > Metazoa > Chordata > Mammalia > Rodentia > Muridae > Acomys > Acomys russatus. The sequence goes on from NC_067158.1 coordinate 56,839,266, forward strand.
TGTAAACATGAACATTAACTTGATAGTTGATAGCTTTCCTTCATAACTTTTTCCTCACTATCCTAGTTGGTAAAAAAACGTAAGAGAGATGGTCAAAGAAGCCAAGTCAAGAAAACAAATTTCAAGGAAAGTGAACAGAGGTAGTATTACAAGCATTAGAAAGTAAAGGGCGAAAGGATCAATATTTGAGAAGATATTATTTTATATGTCTTTCTGATCTTATGACATGATGGAGTTACCGCGGAGTCCTCTGTGCCACGTCTTCTCTACACATTGAATCGTAATACGGAAGGATGAAATGTTGAACAAATGGAGATAAATGCTTCTTTACAACAGAGCTGTGCAAGTGTGAAATTGGCCGTCGTGTGTACATAAATTTCACTGCTATACACAGCCGCTTGATGATTGCACACCCATGGTTCACAGAATACCTGGCTAGGAATTTCTGGTCCAGTGGGTAACACAAATGCATTTGAGAAAAGCCATTTAACATATTTTATATTTCAGATAAATGACTGCAGTATTTGTGTGTGGCTTTATATAATAGTCATGAAATGAATGAATTCTTCTGTTTGTAAGTTTGACTACCGGTGTAGCAGTTTAACCATCACAATGGATTAGCTACCTATTAAATAATTATTATGTTTAACCAAAAATTCAGTTACATAGGAGTGACATAGATTACACATTTGGAAATTTTTCATTCCTATATATGCAGACAGTTAATGTTAAAATTCTCAAAGATGTTTGTATTACTGAAAAGAAATTATCTTATATGAGATAAAGCAACATTTCTTTAAAAATAATAAAGAGAAAATATTTACTCAGTCTTATTTCACAAGTGACATTTATGTAGGTTTTCCTGAACTCAGGACTCACTGTAAGAGATTCACCTATTTACCTAGGCTCTTGCATATTAACAGGTATACTTAAATGAATAAATTTCAAATGCTAAATTGTTGTGCTATTGGATAACTTCATACATCGGCTTTATAGTGAGACAATGCTTCTCCTTCTTAGGTAATTCATACACAAAAAGAAACTGGAGGCTCGTGGCACTTGTATGCACAGTATCTGCCTTCAGGCATTTGTACGCACAGTATCTGCCTTCACTAAACAACTCCATTGTATAGTGTTTTCACTTTGTTTTGTTTTGTTTTTATACGACCATATCAAGAGAAGCCCTGCTTTTCTACATCCTATCAGCATCTGTTATTTTCAGCTTTATTTTTAATCTGTCTGCCTATTTGGCAGGAAAGGAATGCTAGCTGACTTTTTCGTTTTTACTTTGTGTAACTACTGAGATTTTTGGTAATATATCTTTCCCCTATAGTTAAGTGTGCTATTCATGTGTAACTATTTCACAGTATTTCTGTCTTTCAAATTCTTACTGGGATGCCTCACATGCTTCCTTTTTGCTCCATTATTTAGTTTATTATAGAATTAATTCTCTGCCAGTGTGTGTCACCCATCTAGTGTGTGTCATATCTGCGGAGGCGTTGGGCTCTGTGGTCCTGCCCTAGTGTCTTTGGTGTAGATGCACTGATCTGTTCTATTAGCCCACAGGGAGGTGTGCAAAAACAGCATGTGTCAAAGAAAAACAGAAGTAATAGAAAGAACAGGTGGGGCCAAGCTGGGTCTCTGACATGAAAGAATTACTATAATATAACAGGGGACATCATCGGCCAACGGGACACTGCCCTATGTGTTACAGACGCTGGGACAGGTCATTCTCATGAACACCCATAAGCCATGTCATGCCTGGTGAACTGGCTCAAACACTCTCTACTGTTTTTCTATCTTCTTTAAGTTTTACAACAAAATACTGACAATTGTCTGAAATAACCTATGCATGACTTTTTTTTCTTTGCAATGTGAAGCAATTTGGAAACAAAACGAGATGTCTCAGAGCTGAGTCTCCAGCAGCACAGCTTGAAGGATTCTCCAAGATCACTATGTTTTCTATGAGCGCTAGAGCTTTCATTAAAATTCAGGGCCGAAGAGAATTGATTTTTATTGGCTCAAGAAGATGGTTTTGCAAGTAAAGCATTGGTATGTTTCTGAGAATTTAAGTTGTAGTCGTCCATATTAGATTTAGTTAAAACAACAGCCTTTTGTTGTCTCAGTAGACATGCATGTAGATTTCTCTGTCAATGCAAATTTCCCTTAAAACCCACGAATTGTGTCGGTCACATGAATAATAAATGTGAACATGCAGCTATGAGCATGACTAGTGAGTGCCATGGGTTCCCTTAGCTTTCCTCAAAGCCTATTGCTGGCTACCAGCAAAGTGAGGGCATGGAAGTGTGAAGATTTAATCAAGAATCTCCCATTTGACTTTAAATGTAGTGAAATTCAATGTTCTCCTTGGGAAAAATTGATAAATATCACTAGAAATCATTTTATAAAGATAATGTTATCAGATATACGAATAGAACATTGTCTCATATTTCCCAAAATGTCTTCTGAGATTTCAGTAGTCACAGATTGAATTTAAATAGAATTTAGTCATAGAATGAAGACATTGACCAGCAGGAAATAAACTTTGTATTGTAGTGATTTTTTTCAAGATCAATTTATAACTCTAAGTAAGTGATATGTCTTCCTTTAAATTAATCTTAAAAAAAAATCAATTGAGTAAACTGATGGCATTGGATTAAAATTCTCAGACTCACGAAGAGTCTAGAACATTCTGAAAGTAGAGAAGCCCTAAATTCCTACCTATTCTTTAGTATTCTGGTCAAGAATTCCCTTCATACAGTTTTGCACTACTCAGGCTAATTTCTAATTGAATCTTGTTGCTGCTACCACAAATGTGTAAATTACAATAGTTCATTAGAATAACTGGAATTACCCTCCTACAGTTTAATATGTTGTGCCTGCAGATATTGTGGTTAAGTTAAAAACTTTAAATGTGGGAAGTAAGAGTTACTATCACTTTCTAAAGTTATTGTATCTAAAATTAAAGTTATGGTTATTGTATGAGTCATTCTTTTATTCTTTTTGTCAAATTAAGATACTATATACCACTTTGTGTGATGGCAGAATCTGAGAGTCTAAGATACCTAAAATATACTACAAGCTCACATAATCTAAAAAAAAAAAAAACCTAAATAATCAATTAAAACTGGGAATAGATATGAATGTTGTTTCTTCAAAGCAGAAACATAGTTGGGTGACAGATATATGAAAGCAATGTTACAAATTTTACTCAAAGTGAGATGTTAGCTCACATCTACTAAGGCAGCCATTATAAAATGAGCTGTCAACAACAACATTACATAAGTATCATTGTAGATATAAAGGAAGGGAAATTATAGTTATAACCATAACAATCTTGCTACTATGTACAAGTAGATGATACTGAGAGATAAATATATAGCACACAAAGGACTCAGCTTGGTAAAACTGTTTTTGGAATTTCACCCCCAGCAGCCTGCCTAATACTGGGAGAGGGGATTCTGTGGGTGTGGAAGCCATCATGGAATAGGCTTCCATGTTTCTTCTAGTTTAACTCCTCTGTGCCGTGTAACTGAAGCATATATGACGTCTTCAGCAATAGGATCTTAAATATAGTTCTGGTAGGCAACCAAGATCATTTTGGCAAAAGCCTGTATTGTTTGAGCAGAGGATGAGAATGCCTTGGGGATTGTCTGGCCAAAGAGCTATACATCCATATCGCATAGCTGGTAGTACAGAGTTTTTCCATTCAAAAAACATTTTTTACTAATAATTACATACTTTTAATTATTTATTTTATTTGTTGAATTATAATATAATTAAGTAATTTCTAGCTTCTCTTTTCTTCCTCCAAATCCTCTCACACACCCCTCTTTGTTCTTTTAAATTATGATATTGTTCAGTAATTATTTACATGCAAGTATATATATATGTATTTAATATATAAAACATGTAATGTACATAATATATATGGTCTATCCTTTTATTGTCTAGTCAAGTAGAAGGTTTGCTATAGAAATTTTATTAGCATGTTCTTAGTTCTTAACTCTCCCATCTCTTTCCTTTCTCCATCATCGTAACACAATTTTGCTAAAACATTTTAGCCCTAATATTTGCTTCATTTTATTTTTTATCACATGTTCTTCTATAGTCAACCCTTTGGAAGTCCCCCAATGTGCCTCCTATCTAGGATCTTTCTATCTCTAGATCTCCACTACAACTTAAAAAATTAGACTTGAAACCCACTTTACTGGAGGAAACTCGTGCTTGACATTGTAAACCTGGTCAAAAAATTGTTAGGAGTTCCACCAGAAGACAAAGCTAGACAAGTGTAATGTATGTCTAGAGGGCCAAGGTCAGTCCCTTGCAGGCTTCTTGGCTGATGCTTTAGTCTTTCTGAGTCCCTTGGGCCTGGGCAGTTGATGTTGTGGGTTGTCTTCTGTGGTCCTTGACCCTTTGGGTCCTACAATCCTTCCTCGCCCTCTTCCATTGGATTCCCCACGCTATGCCTAATGTTGGGCTGAGGATCTCTCCATCTGTTTCCAGCCATTGCCTGGGAAAGCCTCTCTGATGAAAGTGGGTTTGGCACCATGCTAGGAGTATAGCAGAATATAATTAGGAATCATTTCATTGACTTTTTTTTTTTTTTTTTTTTTTTTTTTTTTTTTTTGCCATTCATGTTTTCTTCTAGGCTAGGTTTCTGAGCTATCCACCCTCTGGTTCCAGGTCCTCCAAGCCGTGTCAGGGGTGGGCTCGCTCCTGTGGCATGGCTCACAGGCTGGACAAGTAGTTGTTTGTCCACTTCCACAATTTCTGCTCCATCTTTAGCCCAACATATCTTGTAGGCAGGAAAAATCGTAGGTCAAAGGTTTGTGTCTGAGTTGGTGTATAAAACATCTAAACCCCTCCCTGCACTCACCAACACTTTCTACTCTATTCCCCCCTCCCTGTGTGATTCATGGACCCCTCACTGAACCCTCTTTATTCCTTACCTTCTCTGGGTCTGTGGACTGTAGGATGGTTACTGTTTCCTTTATGCCTGATATTCACTTATAAGTTGCTCCTTTTCTATTAAATGAAACCACACTTTTCCCTATAGCCCACCTCTTACGAATCAAAATCATGAGGAAATTCATCTATCTAATAAAGTGCTCCAATAAGAAATTATTACACAAGGAATACATATTTTGGTTATTTACCATGGTAATAAATCTCACAAAATATTGCTGTCTGAAATTGAAATGTGGATTGTTCATTAATGCATAGTCACTGAGCATCAATATGAATGATAAGAAATAATTCATGAGCCTTTGAATAAGTATAAATGTACGGGGAAAATCAACATTGAATGACATTTTTCCTAAAGTTGCATTCTTTTTGAATATCAAAAAGGCAACATTCTTGTTTAAGTGGACCTTTGGGGATCACAGGAATGACTAGAAAACAATAGAAACCAGTAAAAATTCGCAAGTCATATTTTCCCTTAGCACTCATGGAAGATCTAATCAGCCCAAACTTACACTGCACATTTCTGGATCCTTAGGACTCTACAATGCTTGTGAGAAATTATATATTTTCAGAACAAAAGAAGCAGACACTGACACTGGATCAGACCTGACAGGATGCATTCCTCTCAGCATGCTGGACACTGACATCTTGCATCCTTCATGTTCCAGCACCAAGCACTTCAGTTGCTGTTCCTCATCAGAGCAGGACAGCTCCCAGGACAGCTTCAAAGAAAGCTTCCAATTCCAATTGGTCCAGCATTTCAGACTGTGCCTCACAGGACTCTAATTAGGCTTGGAATTCCTCAACATTTAGAAACTGGACCACAAATGCTATTCCTAGCTTGTTTAACCATTTTCCCAATAGTTCTTGCCTTACAAATATGTCTGTCAGATACATTGGGCCAGAAGGCTGAAGATGATGCTCCAACATTATAGAGAGTTTTGGGTGACTGTTCAGGTAGCAACCTGTCTCTGTCATCTTCTCATTTGGAAATTTGCTAATCTGCACCACCTGTATACTCAGGTAATCACTTTTATTCCTTCTCAAGTCTCTGATGGGGTGGAAGACCAGATAGTTTAGTTTTACAATTAAGCTTAATTGTTTAGGGGTTAAGATGTTTTAGGTCTAGGTAGATGTTTTAAGTTGATAAAAATGAGATATGATAGATATTGATTTACATGCAGAATTTTAGAGGAACCAAGATAGGAAAGATGTTTTCTTCAAGGCTGCCAAATACAAATAAGCCAAAACACTAAGAATGTAACATTTATATAATTCCTGATTGTGTCATGGTTCTTTTAACTGTAGGTAGTTTAGTGTGTGTGTGTGTGTGTGTGTGTGTGTGTGTGTGTGTGTGTGTGTATGCAATAATATAAACATATATGTAAAAATAAAAAATAGTTAATAATACAAAACAAAAAAACAATTTAAATAAAAAGTAGTATGTCAGGTAAACCATATACTAGAAAGAAAGAAACAGAGACAGAAATAGAGAGGGAGGGAGAGAGAGAAAGGTGGGAGAGGAGAGGAAAAAAAGAAAGTAAAATACCTAAGCACAGCCTATGAGCAAGTCAGGCAACAGTGGTCCTTCATGGTCTCTGTTTCTGTCCCCTGCCTGAATTTCTGCCCTTATTTCCCTCATAGCCTGAGACCTGGAAGTGTAAGCCAAATACTTTCTCCTCCACTAAGATGTTTTAAGCCGTGTCATATCACAGCACAGGAATGAAACCTTAACAGAGACCGACACCCAACTACCTACCGACTACCAAAAGTCCTTCAGCTAGCAGTTCATTTTGCTTGGCATTTTTTTAATACAAAACCCAGGAGTTTCCTGAACTTTGTCTTTCAGGTCTTTTTTACATTCAGAATTTCAGAAGCACCAAGATGGAAAAGATGTTTTCTTCAAGGCTGTCAAATACAAATAGCCAAAGCACTAAGAATGTAACATTTATGTAATTCCTGATTGTGTCATGGTTCTTCTTGCTGTAGGTAGTTTACCGTATGTATGTGTAATAATATAAATGGATATGTAAAATATAAAAATAGTTAATAAAAAAGATTAAAAAAAAAGAACCACCTAGATTCTTGAAGAATTTGATATATGGTTCTGAGTTGATGGCTGAAGAAGATGCTCTAACATTATAGAGAGTTTTGGGTGACTGCTCAGGTAGCAAACTGTCTCTGTCATCTTCTCATTTGGGAAGCTCCTAGCCTGCACTCCTTGTATACTCTGGTAATTAATTTTACTCCTTCTCAAGTCTCTGATGGGGTTGAAGACCAGATAGTTTAGTTCTATGATTAAGGTTAGTTTTACAATGAAGCTTAGTTGTTTAGAGGTTAAGATGTTTTTAGGTCTAGACAGATATTTTAAATTGATAGAGCTGAGATAGGAAGATATTGATTTACGTTCAGAATCTTAGACTCACCAAGATAGGAAAGATGCTTTCTTTAAGGCTGCCAAATACAAATAGCCAAAACACTAAGAATATAACATTTATATAATTCCTGATTGTGTCATGGTTCTTCTTGCTATAGGTAGTTTATTGTATAAATGTATAATAATATAAATGTATATGTAAATGATAAAAATTTTAAAAGTAATATTTGTCAATAAAATAATACTAAAGATAAGAAATTTTTTTTTTCTCAAAAATCTCCACATCCTATTTATATAAAATCTCCCTATCTGTGATGAAATGTCTGAAAAACATCATCTCAGGAGGAAAGATTTAATTTGACTGACAATTTCTTTCTGATTACTCTGCTGCCTTAATCTGAGGTGGATCAATAACCCATATTGGAGGCGTGTGACTGAAAATGGTTACTCACTCCAGAGCAGCCATGGAGAGCCTTCTTCGGAGCACACCCACAGTGACCTGCCTCTGTCAATTAAGCCTCACCTAATAGATACTATCCCGCCTCCTACACAGACTGGGAACTGAGTCTTAACTCTTAGACATTTGGTGAGGAGCACAATCCAAATAATAATAACCTTCCTTTTAAATGTCTAGGAAAGAGATATAGACAATGGAAATAAGACTTATTAAGGATCCACTGTGCTGGAGGAGCCATTGCAGCCATTATCCATTAAAAATGGGTGTAATAAAATTAAGGGATCCTCACAAGTTTCTGTAATTTAAAAAGTTTTTGAGGCTAATAAACTATACTGAACTGTTCCAGGAATATCACCGAAAACAAATATCTTCTACTGACATTTAAATGCAAACAGCAAATTAAAATGTATGATCCTTAAACTATAAAACACTTGAGTAATTTTTCCAACGTCTCACAAAGCGTAATGATTAATGTTTTCTAGATATTTTAAAATTAATTTTTAATTTAATTTTGGAAATATTGATAGTGTGTTCCGTGTATCTGTAATAACTAAAGCAGTAGTTGCTGTTTCAGAGAGGGCCGACACAATTCTTTATTTATGAGTTGATCTTTGTGAGAAGCTCTCTGCTGCTTCCTCTTTGGCAGCCTGCCTCCTAGTCTTCTCCTTTTATGCTGAGAAACTCCAGGAGATTTTCACTCAGGTCCAGCCACTGATGAAGCACTCGCTGTCATTTGCCAGGTACTTATTTTTCTACAACATATGTAGAGCTTTTCTTTTGCCCATACATAAGATGACTTTTCCATCTTAAAGGAGTCATCTAATAATATAAATATTTCTGTCATCCAGAGACTTGAAGTACCCCCACAGGCAACACACATTTGAACACGTTTATGGAAATAGACTTTCAGATTCTTGAAAACTATCTTGGCATAGGTGCCCAATCAGCTTGCATGGATGTGTCTGGCCTTGGGAAACTGCACAGGGAAAGGAAAGCTGGTCATGACACTGTGACCCTAACAGACGTTTCCAGCACTTTTCTCTATGACCTGATGTTAGAATAGTATCCACCGAAATCATCTATAAGCACACAAAAGTCCTAAATAAGTAAAAACCTCTCCCCTTATTAAACTTATTTACATTTCAGATGCAAATCATACCATAAAATCTACTTTAAGAATGCACTGTCTCATACAAGCTTTATGTGCATTTTAGTGAAAAAATGAGAACATTAAAATGTTGAAATGGCTTTGGGTAGTTTTTTTTTTTATTTTTGCTTAAAACTTTTTTTGTCCTGATATTTCAGTACTCTGTATCTTGGATATTAATTATGTCATGACTTAATGGTTCGAGCTGCATTGCCTAAATCCTCAACTTTTATTAAGGATGTTTTACCCGTGTCAGACTTTCACCAGTAATAAACTTGAAATATTTTCTAATTTTAATGTTGCCCAAGAGTTAGTTATTAGAAGTAACAATTTTAGAAAAAGAAACAGCATAAGTAATGCAATTGGTTTCTTTACTGGTTTCCACTTATCAGTAGCTTTCAAGAGCTGGCACTGTATTAGGCTCCAGAGTTAAATTCTGAGGATGCAGCTTCCTGCCCTTGCTCCCATGTTGTCTATCACTTTGCTGTCTTTAGATAGTCACTCCAACCAGACATCCTCCTCTCTTCCCCCACAGCAAGAGACTTTCAGGCCATTATTGGAAGGCGCTCATGTGGTCCCCTAGCATATATACTATAAATGCTACTTAAACAGATGGATCAACTTGATAATGGAAAACAACATAGAGATTAAACATGCCAGTTTAAAATTTTTGTGTATGATAAGATAAATAGTCACATTTTTTAATGATCTCGAAAATCATGCATTTTATTTCTGGGATTCAACAAGGCGAGATAACACAGAATATCCAATATTCATTGAGTAGTCATGCTTGCAGTTTTTAATACAAACGTCACACATTGTCCTTTAATACTTTGAATTATATTTCACAATTGCCACTGCATAAACTACATATAAAATTATTTTATGGTTTTTGTGCCTGTTGAGTGTAAAATTGAGAATTTGTGAGTAATTTAAATTGTATTTGATGGTTAATTGATTAAATACTGAAAAGTGTTGGTGAGAATATTTGACTGAGATATTTTATGCCCAAAGGGTTCTAACCATTATATATGTTAAGGAAACCAAACTACTACACTTTTTGTATATAATGAAGTATTTCAAACCAGATATTTCAAACTTTTATTTATTCATAAAAGTTAGTCTTAAGAAAATAAAATTCAGCCAGGCGTGGTGGCACAGGCCTTTAATCCCAGCACTCAGGAGGAAATGGTGGCAGATCTCTGTGAGTTTGAGGCCTGCCTAGTCTACAGAGCGAGTCCAGGACAGCCAAGGCTACACAGAAAAGCTCCAAGTAAATGAAATTCAAGAGACAATCAATATATATTAAAGTTAGAAATATCCCCATAAATTATTTTAAAGCTATAGGTACAACGTGAAGCGTCAATTAAATTGTATATAAAATTAATATTTGATTAACTATTTTAAAGGTTGCTTATACATGTGTTGGGGAGATGGACAAGTCAATGAAGTGCCTTCAGAGAAAGCACAGGAACCTGTGTTTGGTTTTCAAACTCACACAGAAAGGTCAGGAGTGGCTATGAGCGCTTGTAACAGCAGACAAGCCGGTCCCTGAAGTGTGTTTGCCTTCCAGCCCAGTCGACACAGGTATCCCAGGTTCTGTACAAGTGAAAAACAAAGGCAAAGAGCAATTCAGGAAAACACTGATATTTACATCATGCCTCTACTCAGTAGTTCACCCACATGCACACGTGTATGTACCCACACTAACAAGAACATGCGCTCTACACCTCCTTGCACAAAATTATTTAAGGTTTTACTAATTAATACCTTATGTGTATGTCATTAAATGTATAATTTGTGTTTTCTGATAAATAATAAAAACTTGAATTTTATGCTTATTTTCTTATTGTAAACTGGAAAACCTTAGGAAGAAAAATTTATTTTGTACTACCGTGCTTACTTAAGTATTTTTAAGAGATTTTCAAATCTTAAGTATATTTGTTTTGAGTTAAATTTACATAGTATATACAGTTCAAATATTTTACAAATACACAATAAAAATATTTTTAGAAAATATGGCAATAATAGAAAATATAAGTAAACCTTATTTGGGCCAATATCCAGTAAACATTCACTAGAACATCTGCTCGCGGTTGCTTTATTCTTTGCTGTCCTGGCTCTTCTTCTCACTGGCAAGTTAGTGGCTGAAGATGGAGAAAAGAGATCCCACAGGAGACTCAGGCTGGTGTTACTTCTTTGTTAATTACTCACACTGCAGGAAGAGAGTGAGGTGAACTCTGCTTTGTGTATACTATGATGTAATTTTACTAGTTATACATACCAATGAAAAAGTGTAATATAAATGGTAATTAGCAAACATGTGGACCGTACTATAGCAGTGGGAGAGCAGCAATTACAGACTCATAGCAACAGCTATAACTTTCAGTGAGACTAGACTGGGTAGACTTGAGCTGTTCTGCTAGTAAGTCTGAATGTACAGATGACTAAAAGAATAAAATGAAAAGATTAAAGTACAGACAAAATACCAAATCTCTCTCTCTCTCTCTCTCTCTCTCTCTCTCTCTCTCTCTCTCTCTCTCTCTCTCTCTTCCTGTGTACATGTGTATTTCTGTCTCTCTCTGTCTCTGTCTCTCTCTTTTTATGCACTTAAATACTCTAGAAGTCTATAAATGTAGGATTTCTACTATCTGACCTCAAATCTAGGCTGAGGTCAGTTGCTACATGTTTATTTCGCTAATATTTGTTTCCAAGTCAAATTTCATACAAATTTCAATGGCTAGAAATTCACGGGAAAAATTTAAAGCCTAAGGCATGAAAATAAGCATACACATCATAAATATAAAATTTTATCATCATCCTCATACCAATTTTAGCTTCTTGAAGTTGTAAGATACATTTAAAATTTTTATAATTGGAAAATCTGATATAACCAGAGATTAAATGAATATTCATCTGCCAGACAATGCTATTTACTGGCAGTATTCCTTTTTACTTGTTTAATGATTTAATGAACCAAACAATTATTTAGAACTGACATGTTCTCAAATTTATGAAGGTATTTTCAAAAGAGGCTGCTACTTTGCAATAGAATTGAGGACGCTGAGGGCAGAATAGAGTGAAGAAGAAACTGTTAATATTATTTTAAGAATCTCATACTTTTAAGTTAGGGATTTAAAATATGGTCTCTTTATACGATGGAAATTTACTGAGCCGTAAACAATGCAATTTGCGTTCTGTGCGGAAATTGGTAACATCTAAATGATTATGTCATGTAAAATAAACTAACCATACACTTAGAGGTAAGAGGTAAATGTGATCGAAGTATATTATGCACATCTAAGTAAGTGTCACACTTACCCTACACGAATCATTTTTAAAATATGAGGTTATTGGCATATTAGCATTTAGTTTTCTTAGCAATATAAAAAAAATTAGAAATCAAAATCTGAAATTAAGACAATTAATGGAATTTTTATTGTTTTCTGAGGTAGGGTCTCACTTTGTAGACCAGGCTTTCACAAATGTTTGAATTATTACCATTTTTCCAAAATACTTAGCCTAATTAATGAACATCTTTGTGGAAAAAAAAACCCATGAAGCTTCTCTGAGCTGATCATTAACAGTGGAAAATACTGGTAGTTTTTACTCAAATATTAATTTTGCCTAAGACGCAAGAAATAGACTAACATCTCAAGGTCGTTTTGTTCTAATCTTTAAATAACTAAATGAAATCAGAATTAAATGCCTGCTATGACTTGCAGTATATTAGTGCACTGACCTGGGTTCTGTAACTTAATATCTACGAGCACTAATCTATTTTAACTAGATGGGAACAGAAAAATGAATTGCAAAACATGTTAATGAGATCAAAGATCTCAATATATACTCCATGTTTCCAAGACCCGGAGGTCAAAGTCCCAGAAGGGGGAAGAAAGTTGCTGAGGGGAATGAAAAGAAGCGTCAGTCAGGGCTCAGCTAGTGAGTGTCGGAACGTGATTTTACATTACCGTGTATGTGCTGAGAATACACATTACAGAAAAAGCTCTATCCTGCAGGTCATTATTGCTGAACAAAGTTGTGTTTTATCTGAATAAAGCTTTTATTTTCTTATTATCATCCAGCAGTGGCCATTTCCAATTATAAAAATCATCATCTGAATACCAGTGGTGATTAACTGAAGCTGTGATCATTATAAAGGGGTCAGTTCCACCAACTTTGATCTAATTCCTCCATATTAGTTACCAAGAACTTTAAAAATGTGCAGTCCTTCAAGCTTCTCCCTCAGACATTATCTGTATCTGGGCTAATATGAGACATCAAACTTTGTAGATGAATTTGTTGTCATTGTTTTGGTGTTTTTGAGATAGTCTTTCTCTGTGTAGCCTTGACTGTTCTGCGCTCGCTCTGTAGACCAGGCTCGCCTGGGATGCACAGAGATCCACCTGCTTCTGCTTCCCATGTGCTTGGATTAAAGGTGTGCGCCACCACCACCCAGATTGGAGATGAATTTGTAATAGATATATTGATTAATTTGAGATTTCACGTTAAAATTATGTTATAAAAACATCATAACATCATTCTAGGTATAATTAAACTTGTTTTATTTTGGAAATTTGATGGGTACAATGATTTGATTTAGCATGTAACTACATTAAGCATGGTATAATTGAAATTTAAGGAATTAATGGGTGGGACAAATATTTAAGAATGTCCAGAGAATTCCCAAGTGATTATTTATGACTTTTTCTTAATAAGCTCAGTTTGTTTTCTGTGTAGATAAGTAATTATGTGAGCCTATTATGTGTGAGTTTATCTATATATTACTATATGTATGTGCACGCATGTGCATTTAAGTGTAATGTGGGTAGGTATGTGTGTGGGTGCATGAGAAAATATATGAATGTGCATGCCTATGTCTTCGCAGTATGTACATTACTACTGTTAATAATTTATCCCACCAACTGATCAACTTTTAAATTCTGAATAGCACTTAAGCATCAATAATATATTTTTGTTTCTGTTTAAAAGGTTCCAAATACCCCAAAAGGATACCACATCCCTCCCATTATTTGTAATGTCTACTATGCCGTCCACAGCTCTTCCCTTCAATCTTTTTTTTATTTTTTTTTATTATTAATTTATTCTTGTTACATCTCAATGTTTATCCCATCCCTTGTATCCTCCCACAGCAGCATGTCTTCACATTCTAAAAGTCAGATTTCCCTGTTTCATAACTGCTGTGACTGATTGTGTGCTCAGAGCCAGGTGTTGCTCTTAACACTCATATCTGATTATCCACACAATTGTTCTAGGTAGAACACCACTGTTTTCTATCTCTAATGTAGAAAACTGAGAGACAACAGTTCTCAAATAACTGTGCAGTGGCTCAGCTAGTAACAGCTGGGTTTCAGAAATTGCCACTCAGGCCCAGTTTAATTCCTTGCCTTTATCTCTCGTTATGTATAATTTACTGCATCCTGGCTCCCTGAGGACTTTGCTAACATATAGCAGCAGAAAGATTCAGAAGGTCAAATTTGTCATATGTTTAGCCATGAGTGAACCCTGAGAAAAGTTATTTCCCACATGTAAATAAAACTACTGCCAAGACACATTTAGTGTAGTACCTACAGAAGCTATCCTCAGCTGTCTTCTGAGGTTTGCTGGAACATTACTTTTATCCAACTATTTTTTCTTATTGAACATTTTCAATGATTTCCTATGATCTCTCCATTAGTGCTTTATTACAAAATGGAGTGGTCCAACACAATAGATCTTTTTACTTAAACTCTGAAGAAAGACAAGTTGATTTTTAGTATATAATAAATTATATACCTATTCTCCCACCATAAATTTGTAGTTCACTATTTTGCAAAGTAAATGAAGTCTAGAGAATGGAGCATTGAATCTGAAAAGAAAACCCATGGATTTTAAGTTGCAGCTGTCACCGGTTCTGGGTAACATTAGATGCATATCTAGTCTGAAACTTAAGTTATCATCTGTCAGACTCAGTACTTCAATTTGCTATTTTAAGTATCAAGAAAAACTGACCACAGAACACAAGAGAATAATAAATGACTGCAAATTTAGAGGTATTCATTTTGTTATCCTTTTACACTTTATATGTCCTATATGATTTAGTCAATATTAATTTATTTAACCTTTGTCAAAAACACACCATCTTACTAGACAAGCATTTTTCCCTATGAGCTACATAAGAATAACTAAAAGAAATAAAAATATAATGATTATTTATCATAATCATTTCTTATATTGAGGCAAGAATATGGGACCCCAACAAATTGGCTTTCTATATCTGTCTATAAGTTCTTTAGCTATAGGTGCCCTTAAATCATTTGTTTACTAGAAAGCTGTAGAATAATTCAGTTAGTTCAGAATCCTCATTTAGGTTTCAGAAAAAAAAATTATCTGAAGTTCCAAAGAGTCAACGTAAAGCCTATTAGCAGACAAATAGCACCTTCAGAACATTTTTATGGTCTATGTTATTCTAGGTAGAAAAAGTAACTGTTGTTTTGAACAGTTGCACACATATGTTTTATTTATGTGTTGTATGCTATTACAACTCAGTCACATCTCCTAGCTGTTTGCTCCCAATTATCCCAACACACTAAACTTTTAAACCAAATTAAACCATCTGTTATATATAGGTAACTCTGAAAATTTTGAAATGTTTTCAACTGAGGAAAAAGTAATGTTTACATTTACTGAACAATTTTAGTGATTTGCAACAGTCATTTAAAATCTGTCTCTCTAAATGTGTGGTGTATCAAAGGTAGTGGATCTGGGAGGGTGTCAACCATTCCAAATTATTTATCTTTTCTAGTGGAGGAGTGATTAGTCACCTCAAGAAACTTTTATGGGTTAAGATGTCTGGCATACAAATTTACTTTCTAATGAAAATATAACTAAGACCAAAGCTCACTTTAGTATTTTTAAATATATTTTATTAGTTTATTCATATTACATCTCAATTATCCCATCCCTTGTAAAGTTTATTATTTTTAAGATATATATATATATATATATATATATATATATATATATATATATATATATATATATATACATATGCAATGTATCATAAAATTGCCAAAATTAAAAGATATATGAACTTTCACAAATGCAGAACAGATGGTCAGGTAAGTTATTGTATGGAAAGCTGAAAGACTGGGGATCTCTCTTTGGACACATTCTAGTCTCAAGAAAGAATGTGCCATGAAGAAGGCAATATGGCAGACTCCAAAGTACTGTGGTTTGTTATAGAAGGAAGCAAATCTATAGTAGAGACCATGTAGGACCTTTCTAGAGAATCTAGCCTATATTTCATGGCCGATATTCAGTTAAGGTATCTGAGTTTTTCTATAGTTATGTTCATCCTTGATACTGTCATGTTTAGTGTTTGGAAATATATTTGTTCCTTGTCTCCTATTACTCTTTCTAAAGTGACTTAAGTCCTTCTGATTTGGAGACTATTCCAGTCTAGCGTCAAGTTGAGTACAATGCATGAATCCCTACTCTTCAATGTCACTCCATGGTTAATCGAGTGATAGTTAAATTGATCTTCTTTCCTGGGATGAGGAGCATGGTTCATAAAACTCAAGGAATTTGCCAACATATGTAAGGCCCCTTTATGAGGCGGTAGACGTAGCATAATTGCTACATAATTGTTGAAGAGGAAGGGATGCTCCAGTGGAGTTGCCTGCGTGTTGGGCAGGGAGTCCAGGGATACAGCTTTGTGAGTTTGCCAACCATACTGGGTAGGTATTCTGATGGTCCAGTCACCTTTGCGTCATCAGCCCCTAAAAGTAAACCTTATCCCATGTCCCTGTAAGCTCATTCTGATTAACTTCATCCACTCATAAAACTAGGCATGATAGAATTGTTCCTTTCGTCTTTTGTTGGTGCCACATCTGGGATGAATAAACATTTGCTCATGTGTCCCCAAGAAAAACTATACAGCACATGTAGTTGACACATGCTACTTTATAGTGTTAGAGTCTCAGGTTTGCTTTTGAGAAGTTAAGTGCGAGGTCCAGCCCTTTCATCAATAGTTTCGAACACTGAATGCCAACTATTGTTCTTGACAGCTAGATTGCAACTGTAAATGAGACTCCTCCACCGAGAGCTTCATTGAGTCTTATTAATTTATCAAAAGCAAACCTTAGACTCTGGCACTTCACTTCATAGATCCATGTCTATAAGGGGTGAAAGCAAAGGAGGCAAGAGCTCCTTGTCTGAGGGGGACAATCTCAGGTTTTCTTTCTGGAAGAGGTGGAAGACGTTACAAGCCTGTTCTCACCTGCTGAAGTTTAGCTTGTTGAAATTACATACACCAGCTTACATAGGAGCAATCTTTTTTTACAGGTGCTCTTCAGTGGATCCTTTTGGGAACTAGCAGGGACCTGAACAAACTGACTCTGTGACTTTTTTGGGCCAGGCCACTCTTTTTATCCAGTCACCTTGGCTGTCAGGTCCAAGTAGCAAAGGTTCTCATTAACCCAACTCCCTATCCACATCTCTATGTTTTAACTAATACATTTCACATTTCCACAGTAACACTCTTGTGGAAAATAATAAATACAAGTATATGTCACATTTTACCATGCATCACTCTCTCACTAAATGCTTAATTCATTACTCTAAATATATCTTTTTTAGTTTTTTGGTTTTTTGAGACATGGCATCTCTGTGTAGCCTTGGCTGTCCTAGACTCACTTTATAGACCAGGCTGGCCTTGAACTCACAGAGATCTTAACTAAAGCATCCTACAGGATTCTTTCAAATTAGTATTGCTTTGCTGTTTTTTATATCCTAATAAAAGTTAACTAATTGCTTTCTGTCGTCTTTATGGGAAGGATTTGAATAGAAGGAAATTAAGATTTATTTCTCCTAATAATCCTGTATGAAATACTTGGGAATAATATAGAAGTGCCTTTTGTTAAGATGTATGGTTTACACGTATAAATTAATGAGAGTAGCATGATTTTGTGAACATGCATGTTGTACTGTCGTCTCAAGCTACCTAGCAAAACTGTCTAAGCTGAGTAGCTTTAACAACTGATAACTCCTTGAGTTTTGTGAGGACTCCTTTAAGTGAGGACTCTGGTGAGAGCCCTCTGCCTGGCCTGCAAATGGCTGCTCTCTCTCATTAACTAACATTAGCAGAAGACGCCAAATTTCTACTATTAAGGAAAACTAAGTCTAAGACATAACATATTTTTGAGATGAAAGAAAAAAAAAACAAGAAAAGAAGGAAGAAAATGTCCATCCTCACATTTTTCTAATTTTATGCTGATCACACGATCTTTAAGGGCACTGGCACATGCTTGTTCATGTGGAAGCCGGATGGCTGGCTGAGTATCAGCATATAGTAGACTGTTCACCTCTGCCACTTAGAAGACTAATCAGAAGATATATTCTCCCTGTCATTTAGCATCCTGGTTAGCTGTTGGGCTTCTGTGTCTGAAATGGTGTATAGAGAAGAAGTTCATTATTAACCTAAATGGAAGATTTCTGGTTTCCAAGTCTGTTAATAAAGGACATCTTTTGCTTTCAATCCTGCTTGACTTGTTTCTTCTTCTTCTTCTTCTTCTTCTTCTTCTTCTTCTTCTTCTTCTTCTTCTTCTTCTTCTTCTTCTTCTTCACACTTTTATTAATGAACTGTGATTTTTGTCTAATAATGAATAAACCCACAAGCCATCTGGAAGTTGTCTCATGGCTCATTACTAGGGTCACTCTAGAAGTCTCCTCAGGTGACATTTAAAATGTTGCATGCAGAGAAAATCACTTTGTGTTATGGAGATAAGAAGTTTGAGAAATAAGACTTTTCACACTTCTTTATACTCAGTAGCTACACTGAAAATATGCCCAGACAAATCATAAAGGAAACCCTAATTCTTCTTTTATGGCTGTACATTACGAAGTTCTATATATGTGAAATATGTGCATATGCATTTTTATAATAGCTAAGAGAATTTGCAAGATGACTCAGACTTCTAGCACATTTGCCATTTCTTAATTATTAACGGGCGACTCCATATTACTACAGATTTGCAAAGCCTTGTCAATATTTCATGAGAACTAGGAATTGGGAGTTTACAGTGACACGCAGGCATTTTTTAGGGATGGATTTGTCCCCCCAGAGACCTAATCATCATGGATATAGTTCATTAATTTCTTTCTATAAATTCCTATGAATTTCAGTTTGGGTTCAGAATCTACACTTGTAATAATTTGGTGTCTCCTGTGCATAACACCTCTTCCTAGGGAAAAAAAAAACATCACAATTAGTATTCTAAATGGCACTCTGTCATTCTGTTGTCAGTTGACAGTAAGTTTGCTGTGGCTAGGGTATTGTATAAAGATATTTTGGAATAAATCTTAGTGGTAAGACAGAATCCAGAATTCACAATGCACAAACAAGATGTATTAAATTTATAATTTTATGTAAAGAAGCTAAGCCATAATTCTGCTATGCAGCCAGGAGATAGATCATAGTCTACACAGACGAAAGCAGTCTGCAAGGCATGTTATGTAATTGATTTGTTTGCACGTTCTTCAGATTGAAATAAAGTTTTATATCATTGTATTATTAAGAAAGAATGATCATTACTTACGAGATGAAAGTCAGATGAGAGAATGTTCATTTGACTCCAGTTTTATGAGAACTGAAAAGCAATTTTGATATTCCAGAGAAAATGATCTTGGGTGTTTTTCTAAACTGTGGCTTGATGTGTAGAAACAACATAATAACTTCCTGAAGCCCATGTGATACTTGTCGACATATTTTACCTTGGAAATTATGAGGGGGAAAAAAACAAAAAAACTAAAGTAAGCGTAGTTACATGGCATGTTGCTATTTTGCTTTGACCACTATTGTATACTATTTCCAAATAGGTATTCACGGATGTACCCAAGCACGCAGAATGCATATTATTACTTAATAAGTACTGGAGACAGTGATTTTGGTGGCATCATTTGCTGCACAAAGAAAGTACTGTAAGGTTTTAGTCTAAGTGGAGGTGGCACATTTATGTCTTTTATGCAGTTGCTCCTGTAAAAAGGTTTGCAAAAAAAGAGAATATCCAATCAAGATCTACGCATGGACACATGCCCCCATTACAGATGTAGCTGATGGTCAGGTCAGACTTCATGGGAGTCCTCTAATAATGGGAGCAGGGGCTGTCTTGGACACAGACTCTGTTGCCAGCTTTTTGGTCACTCCCACCTGGCAGGACTCCCTTGCCAGGCCACAGGGAAAGAGGTCAGTCTGTGTGCCTATGTGACTTGATGAGCTTTGGTGGATGGGAAGGGGGGGGGGTCCTCCCCTTTTCTGTGGAATAGGGGAAAGGGTGGGGGAAGGGAGGGAGGTTGGGACTGGGAAAAGAGGAGGAGTGGAAGTATAAGCCGGATTTAAAATGAATAAACAATTTTTTTAAAAGAAAATGTAAATATATAACAAAAAATAATTTTATACATTAAAAAAGGAGAAAATATCCTTAGGTCTCAATGCTAGAAATAATAAAGCCTTTGTTCTCCTTCCCCTCCTTCTGTGGACAGGACACGTCACTGACTCTCTCTGTAAGGACACCATTTTATTCCCTCTGTCTCTTTGTAGTGGTCAGAAAACATAACAGGGTACTTTGTAGATTTCTAATAAGACTAACTTATTTCAAAGTGGCCTAAAAGATTTAGAAACATATTTTACCACAGAATGTGGGAGGACAGTCTAATCCTAATCCTAGCTCTGTAGTTTCTCTGTTATATTGGCCATATCTGTGACACTGTGAAGGTGACAGTGGCCATATCTGTGACACTGTGCAGGTGACAGTGGCCATATCTGTGACACTGTGCAGGTGACAGTGGCCATATCTGTGACACTGTGCAGGTGACAGTGGCCATATCTGTGACACTGTGCAGGTGACAGTGGCCATATCTGTGACACTGTGCAGGTGACGGTGGCCAAATCTGTGACACTGTGCAGGTGACAGTGGCCATACCTGTGACACTGTGCAGGTGACAGTGGCCATACCTGTGACACTGTGCAGGTGACAGTGGCCGTATCTGTGACACTGTGTTGGCTAATGTGAGCATGACACAGCCACCTTAATGCTCCTCTCCAGATACGAAAGCAAAGATTCTATTCTCACATTTTCTACTAAAACTTACTTTATTAATCAGGATATATAGAAAACTTTGTTCTTGATCGTTGTATTCCAGTTTCTTCTCTCAGCTAAAGTTACTCCACTAATTCACATTTTACAAAATGTCAATATTCTAATATTTCTGGACCTTTCGTAAACTGCAGTCTGTCGCTCATCTACATCTGTTTGCTGCAAACTTGTTGAGCTGACTAGTTCCGCGTCAACTGGACTCAAGCTGGAGTCATCATAGAGGAAGGAGCTTTAATTAACAAATTGCCTCCATAAAACTTGGCTGTAGGCAGGCCTGTAGGGCGTTTTCTTGATTGGTGAGTGATGTGGGAAGGCACAAACTCTTGTGAGTGGTGCCAGTCCTGGGCTTGTTGCTCTAGGCCCTATAAGAAATCAGACTGAGCAAGTCATAAAGAACAAGCCAGTCAGCAGCACCTCTCCACTGCCTCTCCCTTAGCTCCTGCCTCCAGGTCCCTGCAAAGTGCTTCCTGATCTCCTCACTTCCTTCAGTGATGAGCAACAGTGGGAAAGTCTAAAGTAACTTGTTTTTGGCCATGGTGCTGTTTCATCATAGCAACAGTGACACCAGCTAGGAAACCTGCATCACGTCCTGCTTCCCTGAAGTAGCCCTACTATGCGTCCACAACACCGTATGCTTAGTCACACTAATATACTTCACTGTGAAAAAAAAAACCTGAAAATTTCTGCTTACATTGTATGTTTGCTTCTCAGATCCTTTAAAACACAGGGGGTGGGGAAGTTATTTCAGGATCATAAGCAGGGGGAAAAATAGTAACATGTTTTTTTTTTTTCCTGAATTGAGTCCCACTGGCAGGAGACTACACTGGCTTGGGTTTCCCATGTGGAACCTGCCAGCGCTGTAACTGGAGCCAGACTCTGATCCAGGTTATAGCCACAGAACGGCGTCAGCTTCTGCATGGTTTCTTCCGGCGGAATGTTTGTGCCCGTAACAGGATGGTTCCAAAGTCATGAACATAGGGCACCAACTGGATTACCTCCTTTCTTGTTTTTTGTTTGGTGTGTGTGTACGTGTGTGTGTGAGAGAGAGAGGGGCGGGGAGGGGGAAAGAGATGAGGAGAAGGAGGGAGGCAGAGATTTTAGGCATCTTCCTCTCATTTCTTGGCCGAATCTGGAGGGGCGTTTTGTTTTGAAATCAAGGAGGAGGAGGCTATTTCTGGGAAGGCAGACAAGTGTCAAAATACAGCTCCTAATCCCACAAAGCCATTCTTGCTCTCCTTTCTTCTGGCCCTGGGTAAAGGTTGCCGATCCTCTTCTGCATGGTCCTAAGGGAGGGCCTTCTCCTTTCAAGCAGTGGCATCTGTGTCTATACGCCTCGCCGACTGTTCCTTGTTGAGATGACGCAAAGAGCCATTATTGTTCATTGGGTAGCGCTGCAGAAACGGCTGTGGTCTTCTGCAGCCATCACAGATGAATGGCGGGTTAACTGCCTCCTGGCCTTTTGCCCAAGACTGTTGGCCTCCTCTTCTGCAACAATTGGCACATTGAGATGAAGACAGCGAAGGCCAAAAGACAGGCTTGCTTCTATCTTTCCAGCAGTAGGAGAGAAGGCTACAATATCTTCAATGGAGGCAACAGTTTGTTTTGAATCCGACAAAGTTAATGCCGATATGGTAGAGAATGGTAGAGTCAAAACAGAGTTATTAACTAAGCTACTCTTTCCAGCCACTGAGCTCAGGCCGGGAAGAGGCTTCAGGCCCACTGTAAGACCCACTGAGCAGGGACTTCACTTCAGATGAGGTGTCTTCTGGGCCCTCTTCTCATTGGTTCTCACTGAGATGATGACCGGCAGCAGGCTATAGCATGTGGGAGGATGTGTAAAGGGTGGGCGTGTCCCTCTGCAGCAGAAATGAATGGCAGGCAGTGAAGCCCTTCAACAGGCTCATCATACATGCTATTCAAGTATAAATGTAGTAAGGTCTGTAATGACAGGCTCATTTCCCCAACTCTTTATGGGCAGACTTCCAGAAGGATGAGTCTATCGGTCAGGCCATCCATCTTACACCTCTTGCATTGATGGCACTCAAATAGTGAGATAGCTTTGTTTAGTACATTTCCTGTGTATCAGCCATCTTGTTCATGAAAGCCAATTCCAGTTTACAGATTCTGGTGGGGATTACTCATCCATTGAATGGGTAAATTCTCAATGGCTTTGCTTCTTATGAATGCCTCACGATTTCATTCACTGTTGGTAAGGATTTAAGGTTGACAGTCAATAAACAGAGGATCATGCCCTGGAAGTCTTCTATAAAACTGGTCTCGAGTCTTCAGTACTGTTTTCTAAGACCGGTGGCTCTCTGAACAAGAGAAACGAGGCATGGTGGTGTGGACTGCTATCTTCTCATTTTAAGTAGATTTGTAGGTAGCAAGAAAACAAATATTACCTTATAAAACAGAAGAATAAGATAGTTTGGGTTCTTAGGTCCCTCAATGAGCCTGTTTCTAAACTTGCCTTAAGATGGCTGATACTGATGGAAGCGTCTCTGAACCGTAAAGTACGGGAAGCCACCCAAAGTCACCCTACCCTTTTTGGGATGCTCCCATTGCAAGCTTATGAAAAGCTTTGAGACACTACATTGGTAAGCCCCACAGTACCTGACAAGCTTTTCCCTAATGCTGACTTTTGTACCAAAGCCAAAGTTTATAATTTTAATTATGTAAATCTATGATGGCACTACCTGGTTTTTAAATCTAGGTGAGCTATGCCAGGGCATGGAAGATGCCCAGGTTGCCTCAGATTTGCTGGAAAATATCCCTGGGTCACTTCCCCCTATAGATGAGACACAGCACCTCTTCTTGCTCTGCTAGCTCCATGGTCAGGTAGATTCTCGATCCACTCAATGACTTGGGTCAACAAGACGGTTTTGAGGTGATTGAGTACTACCATGATGCCCACTTCTGATCTAACTGGTTGGCACTTGCATTTCTTTTTTATGATAGCCTTAACAGTCACTGGGGAATCTGTCAGATGGTGTTGGCCTAGCTTTTCCATGAATTGCACCCATGGTTTAGTGTCTTCTGTATCTTGTACTTAGACTGGTGGTTCTCTGAACAAGAGAAACTAAGTATAGTGGTGTGGCCTGCTATCTTCTCCTGGTTTTAAATCAACTTGTAGTTAGCAAGTAACAAATGCTACCTTATAAAATAAAAGAATAATAAGAAAGGAAAGTAAAAATCCAAGGTAAAAAACAGTCTCAAAACTACACAACTGGGCAATGTTATCTGTGTCTGAGTCTTGTGTTTCAAAATAATTTGAAATAGGATATAAAAATTATTTTATACAGATAAAAGCATAGTTACCCACTGTGACACAGAGTGAAGAGGAAAACTGATTTCTCACCCATGCCAGTGCTCATCTTTTATGCCTGAGAATAATCATTTACATCTGAAACCAGTGGGGACTGATCATTAAATGTCCACTGTATTCCAAATTTACCCAGGCCAAGAAGAACTCAGCCCTACGTTTAGCTGTGTGCATATCTGAAGAGTACTATTTTGTCCATTTTACTTTGTCCTTTGCAAATACTCATAAATTGTGGATGAGGATGTTATTCAGTAGTACAGATTACCTACCAGCTACAAGCTCTAGACTCAATCTGCAGTACCACAAACACCTAAGATTGTATATGCTTAAAAGTGATTGTCTGTGTGTATAGATTGGAATATATATTCTAATATAAGCCTACATTCTGGCAATTTCCTTCCTATTATAATGACTATATGCAGGACACATGTCACTGCGGTTTTGAAATTTTCACTCAAATAATGCAATGTTTTATAATTTTCCCATTATCAGATATGTTTCTTCTTAACAGTTCCTAAGGATAACTTGTTCCTCATTACACTTTGCAGCGTCACCAATATGTACTGTAACCATGCCTTGTAAGGTCGGTAACTCGTTCTTTGTGTTGGTGTGTGGTACTCCAGATCCTACCTGGAAGCTGAGTCAGGAAATGTAACTTCAGCAACCTAATTCAAGTGGCAGAGAATTCTGGTCATGTTCGGTTTGACTCCTGAGCGCCCAAAGGACCCAATACACACACGTGTGTTTGCTTGATATCACTGAAAACACGAGCGAACAGGCTTGCTGTGGAGCACTTCTGGAGAGCTCACAGCTTTGCACCCAGGCTGTGTCCTCCTGTCCTGGCTGACCTGTTGCTGAGGCCTAGGCTTGAAATGTGTGCTCTGCCTGACTTCCTTGTTAGCAGCTGTGGCCTGGCAGAAGAAGGGACATCTGTGATTCAGAAATGCTATGTCTCACAAGTCACAGAAAGAATAAGAGCAAAGGTATGAAGAAGCACCTAGGAGTCCTTTTAAAATGTTCTGCTAAAAGTTGGAAATGAGTCCAGTCATTGTACACATTTGAAACTGCGTTCATTTAAGTCAAACTATACAACATAAGTTCATCAAAAAATGTTTTTAGACAGTGCCATATTTAATTTCTTCCAAAAATAACAGATTGTGAAGCTATATTAAAGATACCCTTTGAGAATATCAAAGGTAAAAGGAATCAAGTCCTTATTGAGATTTTCATGCTTTTTTTTTCCCAGCATGGCATCTTTGAAAAAAAATATAAAAGAAAAGGCATCAATTTATGGATAAGATGACTGCCTAAAATCCATGTTGGAGCCCGAGTCTGGTTAGTTACGGAAACAAAAGGAACAGAAATATGACATCATTTTATCAACTTTTTCTCTACTCCTCAGAACACACTGATCAAGACCCAACCAACTTCCTCTCTCATGGACTGGACTTGTTGCTGGGTCTGTCAGCAACACCACAATGCCTCCAGTGCAGAATGTGGCAGGCTAAAAGACCTACACCAGGAAATCTTTTTTAAAAAATAGACATTTAACAGAAAAGTCTGCAGTGATTGCTACAGAGACTGCTATAAGCACTCCAGCAGGAGTGAGGAGACTGGGAAGCAAGCACCAGCTGAACAGGTTTTAGACACTGCAAATAGCACAGCTACCAGGGTTGGGCTGAGGGTGCCTAAGCTATCTCAAACATACAGAAGAGTCAGGTAGCACCACTAGAAAACTCAATCAGAAGTGGACCTGGGATGCTGTAAGAGATGAACAGGATAGGAAGATGACTAGTACTGGTAAAGAGCAACAGAGTATAGCATCAACTACAAATAGGGTGACACAGCAGACCATAAATTAAGGCAGAAGATCATAGATTAATGCAACTCAGTCCTTATCAGAAAAGGTTCTTTCTCTAGTGTTTTATAGCCAATTAAGAAACAAAGTGCAGAGAATAAGTGTCTGTGCAGTGCTCAGCCATAAATGGAACATCTATATCATACCCCTTCTCCCTGCAGGCTCAGGGAACATCGTGAAAGAGTAAGGTGGAAAGATTGTAAGAGCCAGAAGTGGGGAAGAAAACTGAGAATCAGTGTCATATGCACATGACCATATTTTGGACGTACAGACTCACAGCAGTTGTGGTTTCCTGAGCAAGATTTACCCAGTCAGCATCTAGTGAGACAGGGACTCAGGAGGCCAGGATCGTATCTGAGGAGTTGTTGCTATTGGATGTGATGTCAGTATTACTCAGGAATGTGGCACACTGGTAGGTTGACTATGCCCCAGTCGATGGCCCTACACTCATGTACATGCATTTAGCATTAGTAGGACTCAATGGTTTATTGAAAAACAAGAACATACACTCACAGGCACATGTGCACATGTGCACACCCCACCCCACCCCACACACATGCAGAAAATGAAAAACAGGCATGTGGGTCTGTCTGTAGAGAGCCAGGAATGGCTACAGGAAACAAGTGGAAGCTGAATTTTATAAAAAATACATTGTGTTTACTGTCAGTAATGTTGGCTGTGTAATTTATACTAGGTTGCTTTTGTGGCAACTTAGAGTAATTTTTGTTTTACTATTGATATTCTGGGTTTGCTTTATTTTTGTGTTTTTGTTCGGTTTATCACTTTTTTTTATACTGTAAGATTTATTTTTTTTGTATTTTTATTAAATATTTGTGGTTTGTAATTTGGCAGTACGTTTTCTTTTTTGTCACTGGATTAATTTTTTTATTGAAATTAGATATTTCTCTAAAACAATATATCCCAACCTTAGTTTTCTCTCCTTCCACCTCTCCCAGCTCTCCCCAACCTCCCCTCTTCCCCAGATCTACTCCCCTACTGTCTCTCTTCAGAAAAGAGCAGGCCTTCAAGAGACAACAACTAAACACAACAAAAACAAAGTAGAAGCCCTCATGCCAAGGCTGGATTAGGCAAGCCGAGAGGAGGAAAAGAATCCTAAGAACAAAGAAGTCAAAGACACAGTGGTTCCCTACAGTTAGGAATCCCAGAAAAACATAAAGCTAACAGCCATAACTCCTAAGCCCCTCATTTGCCAGTCCAGTCTCTCTGAACCATGGTCTCTGGGTATCTTACCTCCTCTATGACTCCTAAAAATTCTCTTCCATGTCTTCAGTCAGATTCCCAGAGTCATAAGGGAGAGAGAGACCTGGTGGAGACCTCCAGTTTAGACTTGACATAATGTCTGCCTGTGTGTTTCTGCATTTCTCGCACTTTGTGATGGAGGAAGCCTTGTCAATGGCAACTTGATAAGGCATGATAATATTAGTATTTAAGAATGTCATTAAATAATCATCTCATTCCCTCCCCCACCCCCGTTCTCTTGGCTATCAGTCTCCCATTCCTGACCATGCAAGCAATGCTGGGCATGGACTCCCTCCTGTGGCTTAGGAACCAGGTGAAATCAGACATTGGTTGACCACTTCCACAAGCTCTTTGGCACCATTGCCCAGGACATCTTGCAAGTAGGACAGATTGTAGGTGAGGGACTTTGTGGCTAGATTGGTGTCCAGTTTCTTTTTGCATATCCTGCAGAGCTCCTTTCCACATTAAGGAGATTATAACATAGGGGTAAATGCTCCAGGCAGGACCTCTCTATGCCCAATGAGCTGTGTGGATAATGTCCAAGGCCATGGGTTCTGCTGTCTGTATGCACAGAGTACTTTTTTGTCCTGTCATCAGCCTGAGTTGCTTGGGTGTCTCCACTGGATGCTCCGAGCCAACAACTCAACAGAATATAACCCAGTTCCTCTTCTGGGAACCTTGCCTGGCTATAAGAGATGGCAAATTCAGACTCTATGTGCCCCATTATTTGGAGCCCTCATGAGGATCACCCTTCTAGATTCCAGGATGTTTCCATTGCACTAGGTTTCCACACCATTCCCAATGCCATCCCAATCCCAAGCATCTCTTTTTGCACTCTTCCCTCCATTCCTACCCTTCCCCTGCCCACCACCTGATTCTGCTTGCTCCTTCACCACCCATTCCCAGTTCACCTGAAAAGTCTATTTCCCCTTCATAGGGATATCTACCCCTTCCCCCTCCAGAGCCCTCCTCCTCTTTACTTAGCCTCTTTAGGTCTACAGATTGTAGCATCATCATAATTTACTTAATAGTTACTAATAAGTGAATATATATGCATGTGTACACACACACACACACACACACACACACACACACACACACACACACACACATATATATTTCTGGATCTGGGATACTTCACTTAGGATGATATTTTCTAGTTGCATCCATTTACCTGGAAATGTAACACGTTTTCTTTACCATGTCTTTGGGTGAGAGACATTTATGTTCCCAATTTCTGATTACATTGAATAAAGCTGCAATGAACATAGTTGAGCAAGTGCACTTGTGGTATAATGGAGTATCCTTTGGGTATACTCCCAAGAATGGCATACAACCAATTTTCAATTGAGGGAGATCAATTCCCAATTTTGTAAGGAGCCTCCATATTGATTTTCATAGTGGCTGTACATTGGACTCTTGCCAGCATGGTGAAGTGTTTCCCTTGCTCCGCGTCCTCGTCATCATGAGCTTTCACTTGTGTTGTTCATCTTAGACATCCTTACAGGTTTACTAAGCAATCTTGAAGTACTTTTTATTTGCATTTCTCTGATTGCTAAGGATATTGAATGTTTGCTTATGTGTTTCTCAGCCACATGAGATTCCTCTATTGAGAATTCTCTGTTTAGATCTGTACCCCAATTTTAAATTGGATTATTCTGGTTTTTGTTGTCTAGTTTGTTGAGTTCTTTAAATATTTTGGATATTATTCATCTATTGGATGTGGAGTTGGTAAAAATATTTTCTTATTCCCTAGGCTGATGCTTTGTCCAAGTGATGAGTATCCTTTCCTTACAGAAGCTTTTCTGTTTCATGGGGTCCAATTTATTAATTGTTGATCTTAGTGCTGCTCTGTTCAGAAGATTGTCTCCTGTGCCAATGTGTTTAAAGTTATCCCTCACTTTTTCTTCTATCAGTTTTAATGTGTCTGGCTTTATGTTGAGGTCTTTGGACCACTTGAACTTGAGCTTTGTGCAGGGCGATAACTATGGATCTATTTGCATTCAACATGGTGACATCCAATTTTATCAGCACCAGGAGGCAGTGGCACTAAGATTGAGAGTTTGTGTGGCCTGGGATATTTAAAGACAGTTTGTCTTTTATTAAAATGGAAATTAAGGTAAAAAAACATATGTAGAATTCTGTGAAAGACATTTCTGGTTAAAAATACAGGAAAAATTTTAATGTTTTAGCAGATTGAAGTTTTTTTTTAAAGTTGTTTAGCTTTTGGAGAAAAATCAAGTTACAAACATAAGTACTCATAAGGTATTGTGCAGTCCAGTTGGGTAAAACAGATTGATTTTTATCTGTAAACTGTTGTGGACTGAGAAAAGCAGCTGGTTTCTGTTGCTAGAAATGAGATCACAGTGCATTAGGCTGAATAAATGTGTTGCCTGGTAAGCTTGCAGGGTGCTAAATTACGTTCAATTGGTGAGTAGTTTAATGATTTTTCTCTTCTAAGATGTGAACAATTGAGTGTGTCTCAAATGGTCTGTTTTACTGAGTCAAATTTGTAGGCAGAAAGCTTACAAGCCTCACAAAAAGATAAGAGAAGTCATAAAAGTGATGAGGCAAAGCAGATATTCAAATGGCAAAAGTGATCTAATTTATCTGTGAGCATTTAACTGAAATTAATTCTTAAATGATTGATCATATTCTGTGACAGCAACTATAACTTCCTCTATGCATGAGTTAGAGTCATTCATTATAAGAATTATAAAGATGATCAATGACTTGGCTTACTGACAAGTCAATTCAAAAAACCATTCTTTCAACACATACCCGCAAACACATCAGACACCAAAATTGTGATGCATGATCCAGATGTGCATTTTAATATGACTCCATGCAGTGTTTGTTCTCAGGAAGCCTTAGATTTTGAGGTCAATTAGCTGTGGGGACATAAAAATGTACAGAGCAGAAAAGTAGAGATGCAAGACGTATAACATCAATTACTGATCAAAGTTGACTGAATGTGCAATACATCTGGCATCAGGGAAGTGTTGAGAATGCACAGTCAATAATTAAACTCTTAGCTTATCTATCGGGAATATAATTTAGTTGGGAAACCAGTAACTACTTCATTAAATTAGTGTCATGTGGTGAAAATATACATATGCATGCATGTTAAGAATTCATTCTGCAGATATAAGTGAGTATATACCATTTGATTCTTTCTGCTTCTGGGTTAACTCACTCATTATGATCATTTCTAGCTCAATCCATTTATCCACAAATTTCGGGAATTCCTTGTTTTTAATAGCTGAGTAGTATTCCATAGTGTATATGTCACTTATATCTGCATACTAGCCCAAGGGGCATGTCCCACGAAAGCCTTCACTTACCAGGAAACTGGGACAGAGGGGAAGGCATCCTATTGGGACTCTAAATGAGAGACGCATGGGAGAACAGCAAAATAAAAGGATCCAGAGGGTCCTAGAAATCTACAAGTAGAACAATATGATAGGCAGATTTGGGCCCAGGGGTCCCGCTCAAACTAAGGCACCAGCCAAGGACAATACAGGAGGTAAACTTTAAACCCCTTCCCAGATCTAGCCAATGGTCAGAATATTCTCCACAGTTGAGTGGAGAGTGTGATACGACTTTCTCACATACTCTGGTGCCTCACATTTGACCATGTCCCCTGGAGGGGGAGACCTGGTGGCACTCAGAGGAAGGACAGCAAGTAGCCAAGAAGAGACTTGATACCCTATGAGAATATATAGGGGGACGTAATCCCCCTCAGGAACAGTCATAGGGGAGGGGAATAATGGGAAAATGGGGGGGGGGGAATGGGAGGATACAAGGGATGGGATAAACATTGAGATGTAACAAGAATAAATTAATAAAAAATAAAAATAAAAAAAAAATAAAAATAAAAAAAAAAAAATAAAATGTTGAAATTTAAAAAAAAAAAAAAAAAAAAAAAAAAAAAAAAAAAAAAAAGAATTCATTCTGTATGTCACATGGGAGGCAGACTCTCCTAATTACAAGACACAAAATTTAAACAATTTTTAAATAATAATTGTAAGTCTGTGGTTTCAGATAGTAAAATAATTAATGAAAACAAATTTAATATAACTTATAGAAAGACATTTGAAAAATATCAGAAGGGTGACATTTATAACAATTATGAATTTAGAGAAGGCTTCTTTGTGATTCAGTGTTATGCCATATCAACACAGTGAATAAGAAAGAGATAGTGGGTCATTCTAGACAGAAGAAAGAGCAAATATAGTCTGTGTTGGTTATTTGAACTGTGATTTAGTTCAGTAGAATATTTAGAGGCACAAAGGTATCTGGGATGTATATATTCCATACTTACATATACATACATATATGCATATATTTATACACACACACACATATATATACATGTACATTAACATTAAGAGTAAAATTAACTTGAATTAAAAAATATTTATCCTAGCTCTCTGCCTCCTTTCCTCTTAGTCCTTCCCTCATACCCCACTTCTGCCCATTCCCCCTCTCATCCTTCTCAGAGAATGTGAGGCCATTAAGTGATACCAATCCATCCTGGCACCTCAGGTTACATGGAACTAAGCAAAACTTCTCTCATTGAGGCCAGACAAGGAAGCCCAGCTAGGGGAAATGGATTCAAAGGCAGGCAACATAGTCAGAGACAGCCTCTACACCCATTGTTAGGGTGCCCATGTGATGACCATGCTGCACATCTGCTAAAATTGGTGGTTCAGTCTCTGTGAGCCTCCATGAGCCCAGGTTAATTGACTATGTAGGTCTTCATTTAGTGTCCTTGACCCTTCCAGCTCCCTCAGTCCTTTTTCCCATTCTTGTACAAAACTCCCCTGAGCTAAGTCTATTGTTTGGCCATGGGTCTCTGCCATCTGTTTCTATCAGCTGCTGGATGAAAGCTCTCAGAAGACAGTTATGCTAGGTTCCTGTCTGCAGGCATAACAGAGTATCATTAATGGTCTCGGAGGTTGGCTCTCTTCCATGTGGTCGTCTCAAGTTGGGCTAGTCATTGGCTGGCCATGCCCTCAATCTCTGCTCCACTTTTATCCCTACACTTCTTGTAGGCAAGGTAAATTTTGGGTTTAACGATACATAGGTTGGTTAGCACCACTCTCCCTCCACTGGAAGCTCTACCCGGCTATAGAAGGTAGCAACTCCAAGCTCTAAATTCCCCACTCTTATGGATCTCAGCTATGAATAGCCCCATAGAGTCCCAGGAGCTTCCCTAATCCCAGAACTGCTCTCTCACTGATTTCCATTCTCTCCCGCCCCCACCTCACCCCACCCTACTTTCTCCACACCTCATCGCTAACCCCAGTACCACCTTGAATCCTCTCTTGATCAATTTTAGATATCTATTTCCTCTTCTGAGTGAGATTCAAGCATCGTCCCTTGGGCCTCCCTTGGCTGATTTAGGTCTGTGGTTGTAGCATGGCTACCCTGTACACTGTGGCTACATACAACTCTTTAGTCTGGGTTACCTCACTCAGGATGATCTTTTCCAGTTCCATCCATTTGCCTGCAAATTTTATGATTTCCTTGTTTTTAGTAGCTGAATAGTATTTCATTGTATAAATCACCACATTTCCTTTATCCATTATTTGGTTGAGGGACATCTGGGTTTCAGTTTCTGATTATTACAAATAAAGCTGCTATGAACATAGTTGAGCAAGTGTCTTTGCAGTATGGTTGAACATCTTTGGGTATATGCACAGGAGTGGTGTAGCTGGGTTCTGAGGTAGATCTATTCCCAATTTTCTTGGAAACCTACAGATTTCCAAAGCAGTTGTGCAAGTTTGCACTCACATCAGCCATGGAGGAATATTCTCTTTGCTCCACACATCCACATGTGCTGCCACTTGAGCTTTTAATCTTAGTCATTCTGATGGAGAATATGGTATCTCGGTCATTTTGATTTGCATTTCCCTGATGACCACATACCTTGAGCATTTCTCTTTAAAAATATTTATTCACTTTATATCTGGATTGTAGCCACCTCCCTCATCTTCTCCTGGTCTCACCCTTCATCCCCTTCCCCCCTCCCCTAATCATCAGAAAGAGAGAGCCTTCCTCTCATACCATCTGACCCCAGCCTATCAAGTCTCATCTGGACTGCCTGCATCCTCTTCCTCTGTGGCCTGGCAAGGCTTTCCTGCCTTGCCAAGGGGAGGTGATCAATGAATGTACAATAGAGTCCATGTTCCAGTAATCCCCTACCCCATATTATGGGACCCACATGGAGACTGTGCTGCCTACTGACCACATCTGAACAGGAGGTCTAGGTCTTCTTCAAGGACCAAGGCTATTCTCCATTTTCTCTTCCAATATATTTAATGGATCTGGTTTTTTGTTAGGTCTTTGATTCACTTGGACTTGAGTTTTGTGCTGGGTGATAAATATAGGTCTGCTTGCATTCTTCTGCATGCAGACAAACAGTTAGACCAGCACCATTTGTTGACAATGCCTTCTTTTTGCCATTGTATATTTTTAGCTTCATGGTCAAAACTCAAGTGTCCCTAACTGTGTGAGTCTATTTCTGGGTCTTACATTTGATTCTATTGATCAACCTGTTTGTTTCTGTGCTGATACCCTGCAGTTTTATTTACTTTTGATCTCTAGTAAAGCTTGTAATCAGGGATGTTGATACCTCTAGAAGTTCTTTTATTTTATGGAAGTGTTTTAGTGATCCTGGTACTTTTCTTTTTCTATATGATGTTGATGGTTCTGCATTCAAGATCTGTAAAGAATTGTGTTGGAATTTTGATGGGAATTGCATTGAGTCTGTAGATTGCTTTGCATAAGGTGGACGTTTTTTACTATGTTAATCCTACAAATACACAAGTATAGGAAATCTTTCCATCTCCTGATATTTTCTTCAAAGACTTAAGGTTCTGATTAATAAATGTTTCACTTGCTTGGTTAGCGTTACATCAAGATATTTTATATTATTTGTGGCTATTGTGAAGGAAGAGTGTTGCTTCCTTAATTTCTTTCTCACCCCCATTTTTCATTTGTATACAGAAGGACTACTGATTTATGTGTGTGTGTGTATGGTTGTGTGTTAAATTTTTGTCCACCCACTTTGCTGAAGGAGTGTATCCTCTTGATCCCCTTTAGTTTTTTTATTGCTCTTGCTGAGAGTTCACGCTATATTAAAGAGATATGGAGAGACAACACAGCTTTGTGTTATCCCTGATTTTAGTGTGATTGCTTTAAGTTTCCTTCTATTTAATTTGATGTTGACTATTGGTTGGCTGTATATTCCCTATGTTCCCTTTATTGTACTTAGGCATGCATCTTGTATCTCTGTTGTTCACAAGATATTTAACATGATGGGGCTTTTTCTTTATCTAATGAGATGATCATGTTCCTTTTTTGCTTTCAGATTGTATATCTGGTAGATTACATTGATAGATGTTCATATGTTGATCCATCCTTGCATCTCTGAGATGAAGCCTATTTGATCATGGTGTATGATTTTTTTTATGTCTTCTTGTATTCTGTTTGTGAGTATTTTATATAGTATTTTTTTGCATCCGTGTCCACATGGGAGATTGGTCTGAAATTCCCTTTCTTTTTTGAGTCTTTGTGTGGATTAGGTATCAGGGTGATTGAAACCTTATATAATGTGTTTCACAATGCTATTTCTGTTTCTATTTTGTGTAATAGTTTAAAGAGTTGGTATTAGCTCTTCTTTGAAAGTCTGATAAAATTCTACACAAAATCATGTGGCCAAGGGCTTTGTGTGTTGGTGGGGATTTTAATGACTACTTTTCTTTCTTTAGGGGATATAAACATATTTAAATTATTTACCTGATTTCAATTTTATTTTGGTAAGTGGTATATATCAAGAAAATCATCCATTTTGTTTAGAATTTCCCATTTTGTGGTGCAGGTTTTTGGGATAAGACCTAATGATCCTTTGGATTTCCTCATTATCTGTTTTTATGTCTCCCTTTTCATTTCCAATTTTGTCAATTTGGATGGTATCTCTGGGTCTTTTAGTTAGTTTGGCTAAGGATATGTCTGTTTTGTTATTGAGGCATGTCTCTTCTATGCAGTGGAAAGTTCATGTCTTGTTTATGTACCCATTCTGCTAGCCTGTATATTTTCATGTCCTGTTTATGTACCCATTCTGCCTGTATATTTTTATTGGTTAGTTGAGCCCATTGATGTTGAGAGATATCAATGACCAATGATTGTTAATCCTGCTGTTTTGATGTTGCTGGTATTAGTGTGTGTGTGTTTGTGTGTGTATTTCCCTTATTTTATTTTTGCTGGTGTGGAATTATTTATTTCTTGTATTTTCTTGGATGTAGTTACCATACTTGGGGGGGGGGAGTTTTCCTTCTAGTATTTTTTGTAGGGCTGGATTTGTGGGTAGATCTTGTTCAAATTTGGTTTTGTCTTGGATTATCTTGTTTTTTCCATCTATGGTGATTGTGAGTGTTAGTACGTTTAGTAGTCTAGGTTGGCACCTATTGTCCCTTAGAAGCTGTAAGATATTTGGTCCAGGTTCTTCTAGATTGTAGAGTCTGCTGAGAAATCAGTTGTAATTCTGATAGATCAGCCTTTGCAGCTTTTAATATTCTTTCTTTGTTCTATGGATTAAGTGTTTCAATTATTGTATGACAGAAGAATTTCCTTTTCTGGTTCAATCTAATAGGTGTTATGTATACTTCTTGTATGTTTATAGACTTGTCTATTTTAGGTTGGGGAAATTTTGTCCTATGAATTGTTGAAAATATTTTCTGGCCCTTGGAGCTGGGATTCTTCACCTTCTTCTATTGCAATTATTCTTATGTTGTATCTTTTCATAGTATCCAAGATCCTGAATGTTTTGTGTCAGGATTTTTTTTATAGGTTTAACATTTTATTTGATTATAGTATTAATTCTTCAATATCATATTTGCTACACATGAGATTTTCTCCTCCATTTCTTGGATTTTATTGGCAATGATTGCATCTGTTGTTCCTGTTCTCTTCCCTGGGTTTCATCTCCTGGATTCCATCGTGTTTTCTTTATTGCTTCTACTTTCATTTTCAGTTCTTCACCTGTATCTTCTTTACCTATTTAATTATGCTTTCTTGTATGTATTTAAGGGATTTTTTTCCCATTTCTTCTTTAAAGGTTTCTATCATCATAAGATTTTGTTTGAGGTCATGTTCTTATGCTTCATGTGTGTTAAGTTATTCTGGTCTTGCTGTAGCTGGGTTTTGCTGTTGCCACATTGCCCTGGCTCTTGCTTTTTTGTGTCCTTATGCTGGCCTTTCAGACATCTGGTTGTCTCTGTTATTGGCAGTCCTCAGGTAATGCATGCAGAGTTGTAAGCCAGAAAATGTAGCTTCAGGGAAAAGTGTGGCTTTACCTCTGTTGGGAGTGTTTTGGGGGCTCTGTCTCACAGGCAGTAGGGGAGAGAGGTTTACCTGGTGGTCTCCATGGCCCCAGACCTGTGGTAATGCAGGTATAGCTATGATCCAGGAATAGAGGAGGTAAACCAGGCCAGGGGGCATGTAGCACATAGCTTACCACTGCTGTGCTTGCCAGGAGTACCCAGCAGCCAGGAGGATAGAGCATAGAGGTCTCTCCCATCTGTTTATAGTGGCCGCAGGCCTCTGGGGATGGAGGTTGAGCTGTGTGGAGGGAACGGGGTGCATGAGGCATGAGGGAGGGCTCTCCTTGAATTTTGTTTGAAACCAGATATTTTATGTGGTAATTATACTAGATGGAGTATCTAAAAACGAGGAGGAATGAGATATAACAGAATATATAGTCCATAAATATCTTTATCAAGATTTTTTAAAGCATAGATAACATGTGTAAGGCTCTACTTTGTAAAATTTGTAGATTCTACTTGTGAAAATAGATTCAAATAGCAATATCTAAAAAATACGTAAATTACATGATGATAAATCCATATGGAATATTAGAAATTTCTATACAAGTAGTAAAAAGAAAGGATAATGGGGTAACATCACAAAATAAACTCAAACACTTGAAAGGCTATTTTTAATCTTTTTTTTCCTTAGTCAATGAACTAGGAGTGGTCTTCCAAACAAAAGTCATAACTTTACTTCAGGATAAGCTACCAAGATGAGATCTGATAGGCTGGGACCATACGGTGGGGAGGAGGTCCGCTTCCCTCACAGACCTAGGGGAGGGGAATAGGGTGAAAGTGGGAGGGAGGAGGGACGGGAGGATACAAGTGAGGGGAAAAAAATAAAGCTGTAATCTGAATAAATTAATTAAAGAAAAAGAAAGAAAAAAAGAACTCCTATTAAATTCTTAACATTAGGATAAGGTTAATCATGATAGTCAACTTGACTGTATCTGAAATCAATTTAAAGGCAAACCACTCCTGTGAGGGACTTTTTGGATTAGATTATTCAATGTAGGAAGACCTTGTCTAAATGTGGGTAATGCATATTCTGGTTGTTTTCCAGATAAAAGTGAAAGGAAGATTGCCTGTTTTATTTATCCATTTATTTATTACATTCAATGGCAAGTTCACCAAACTTGTTGCAAAAGTTGCTTCATTCACTCACTTAGATTAGGACAACACTTTTGATTTCCATTATGAAATGAAACAAATAGGAAGCAGTGAGTCCCTAGCAATCCTCCAAGTCTTCAGCCACATCCTGGATCGAGAGGCTACCAGATTTACAGTCTCTTTGAGCCAGCCAGCATTGGATTATGTCATCCTTACGCTGTAAGCCAACCTAATAAATCCCCCTTTGAAATATATGGATGCTCTAGGTCCTGGCCCTCTGGAAAAAAATAAAACGTGTTGAATGCAAGCATATGTGCACATTGAAAGAAACTTGATTAGAATCACTTAAAATTTTGTGGGAACCTATGAACACCCAACTATGAATGGCATCGCAGGAAAGTGTCCAAATTGTTATATTAGACATCTGAGGTAGATCGCAGTGAAACAATAAAGAAAACTACAAGAGACACAGCAGAATGATTATTACTACTGAAGTTATGCGATGAAGGCAAAACCCAGCTACTTTCAGTTTTGTACCAGTGAGCATTTAGTGTGAAACTGCTCTCTCTGCCCAACTTTAGCCATGACGTGTTCCTTATACTCCAAAAGAATTACAACTTCTAAATAATTGATATTTTCAAGGCAAATATATATTCTTTAAAAAGTTTTGATAGTTTTGTGATAATTCTACACACTATATTTCACTTATATTTCCTCCCATAGTGAGTCCCCACCCTCACCTTCTCATCCATGAAACACTGAGTTCCCTTCTTTTTCATCTTATATAACTTCTGAGTCCAGCTTGTGTTCTGCTACTTTTGGAGGTGGAGCCTGGAGTGTAGTCAGCCTACCAGGGGTTGTATCATTAAAGAAACCTGACGCCCCTTAACCAGGGCTCACCAAATGCCATTAGATCGTTTGCTAGCAGATTTTGTGTTTCATTTCTATTATTATAACCATGTTTTTATTGCTAGATTCATAGGTCATGCAAATAAAGCTGATATCATCTGTCTTTCTTTCCATGAGATTTGAGAATTCCTACACTCTTTGCTATGGTGAGAAGTAATTGTTTTCAATACAGCTAACAGTTACTATTATATCTTTAAAAAGTTGAAGCATTGTTGTGTGTACATAAATATTTTTTGCAATGAACTAATCAGATAAAAATTATTGTGGTTAAAAATGACAATACATTTTATATTTTATAAGAAATACATGTGCTGGTAGACATGGCATACAGTAGCTTTAACTGTGTTCTGTGCTGAACACATCTGGCTTTCTGGGTCTACTTTTCACCTTCTCTTGCTCTGTGTCCTGGAGTGGAAGATTGCTATGGTTGTATTACACTGTCCTTCATAGATTCTCCTGCCCTCTGCCTTCTAGTTGCATCACATGAAACGTTGGGACATTCAGGAGGTCTAGTGGTGTGTGTGCTGGGACTGCTTTGTGGGGAACAGTCCTTACAAGCATAATTTCTTCCTATATCACAATGGCTTAGGAACATTCTACCATCTACAATTGTAAGGTATATTTTCTTCATTATTATTCATGGCCCCCTTTTATGATTTGGATTTGCAATAGCTTTCCTGATACTGAATTATCCTAAATTGATTTCGTAGAGCTTTTAAAATAACTTTTGACTACCCTCTCTTCAAATCATCCAGTATTTTGTTAAGAAATGATGAAGTTTCTTTTCAGGCATTCATGAATATTCAATTCATTGACCAACTTATTCAAAAAAAAAAAAAAAAAAAAAAAAGCACTGTACGAGACATTGGTGATGATTCGACAAGAAAGAAAGATATGTTCTCCCCGTGGGAATTTATGTTCAGCTGAAAAGACAGATACTGAGCAACTTCCTAACTTACTGAGGCATTAGTTACTCACACGCATCTGTGGTAATTGCTAAGTAATTTCAGGCACATGTAAAAAAAGATCTGAAAAGTAAGTGGGAAGGAAGATGATGGAAGTACTTGTGGCTGTTATTTTATTTTTAAGCCTTCAAAATAAAGTCTATAGATGAAATTTAGTTATTTAATTAAATGTAAAGCACAAAAGAAAAAGAAAGTATGAAAGCAGAAGATTTTATGTCTACTGTTGTATTTGAGTTGAGTGTGAACCTGATGTTTTCTGAGCACAGAAGGAGTGCAGTGACCACGAGGCTGTTTGTTAGGGATATAATAGCTAAGGTCTTTTGACCTCGGCATAGCTTTTCAGACATACATATTGGGCATTTGAGAAATGACCCAAAGAAAATGAAAATAACTGATCCTCGTATTACAGTAAGATACATGCTGACAGTCATACCAGAATTTGTTCAGTGAAATGCCAATGTGTGAATTAGGGATGATTGTTTGGAATTCAGCATCAGACACAAGAGGTGATCCCAGATTGTATGTCATAAAAAGAATTGACTGAGTATGTCATTGGTTCTCACACATTACCTCTGGGTAGCAGATGCTGAGATGGTGCTAAAAGCTTGAAAATTTATGAAACATTTAAAATGGATGAGAGGAATCAGAATTGGGTGAAGAAAGCCTTCAGGTCATAACACACAGAAGATATCTGTGGAAGGAAATGGAAAGGAAGCGGAGTCTGCCAGTGCAATCCTCAGGCAGCAAAACCTCTCAGAGAGTCTTGGTGAAAGCAATGGGAGCATCTGCAGCCCCGGCTCTCTATTACAGCACCCGCATAATGGACCACTACACTCAGGCACTGGATGAAGACAGTCTCCTTCATTCCTCTGCTCCCAGGAAGTGTGCAATTGGGTGGAAGAGATGAGGTAACATCTTACAAGTGCTGTAATCACAGGCTGCTAGCTGCCTACCTTCTGGATTCACGGCCTCTTTATCTTCTTAAAGAGATAACGGGTGGCAGCACCATATGTCCAGTGTTCCTGCAAGTTATAAAACATTTGATTTGAAGAGTTATACTAGGTTACAGAAAGTATCAAAGATTACTATATTATGAACAACTAAAGTATGCTAATAAATAGATAAACTACATATTTACCCAACATAATTTCATCTACATAAATGCAAAAGGCTTTACTTAATTGTTAACTGTACCATGTAAGATACCACCATTCTGTAATTGTACAGAGGTCCAATGCACAGACGTTTGATGAGCGAGCTTGTTAACCGTATGAATGTTTAACTCTCCTCAATACTGGGGAAGGAATTAAGATATAAGAAACATGTATTCCCTGACTGTTATGGCAAATGAGACCATCTTCTCTGTCTTTTGGATCTTATATAGACATTGGAACAGTCTAAATGAAAGTAAGCCGCAGTGTGTATCAAGCTAACATTTTAAAATGCAAAAAGGTTCCTTCTAATTGTAATCTACAAAAATGCCTTTTGTCGTGGGTTTGCTTTCTGGGCACTACTTATATGTGGTCAATAGTGGTCTGCACAAAATTAATGAAAAGTTCCAAAAATAAAGAAACCATGAAGTTTAAAGTTATGCTTATCTGAGCAGTGTGTGAAACTTGCATTCTGTCCAGTCATCAAGTTGAACCATGCCTGTGCCCAGCAGACCCAGGGTGTGTGACTATGGACTCGACTCTCTTACTAACCATCAAGTGAGCTCGTATGGTTTTATATCAATTGTGTTCCTAAGTAACTCTTATTTTACTTATAATATGTTCACATATTACAAATAAGACTAAGAGATATTGGCAAAATAGGAA
Source organism: Acomys russatus (assembly GCF_903995435.1). Classification (NCBI taxonomy): domain Eukaryota; kingdom Metazoa; phylum Chordata; class Mammalia; order Rodentia; family Muridae; genus Acomys; species Acomys russatus. The sequence continues at coordinate 56,880,985 of NC_067158.1, forward strand.
GTTTTAAAATTTCTGAGTTAATAATGAAAGAAAAACATTGTGCCGAGGTTGCTAAGTTTTACAGGTAAAACAAATCTGGAAATTATTGAGAGAAGCAGAGACATGTTAGCTTTTCCCATATTTCACTATTCATGCTTATTAAGTTAGAGGCTATGATAATTATGCATATATAAGAAAATATAAACAGTGTACACAGGGTTTCTTACTGTAGCTTCAAATTTCTATTGTGCATCTTGGCATGTGCACCCTGTGGATAATGAATGTGTGCTGTTATTATAATTCGTACTCTATTAATTTAAAACCAAGTCGGTTTTCCATAGTAGTTATAGACACTATTCCCATCTTTGTTACTTTTCTATTGATGTGCTAAAATACCCTGACTAAGGTAGCCTGTAAAAGGAAGCACTTAAGGAGCTGGAGAGACGACTCAGTGGTTCAGAGCACTGACTGCTCTTCAAGGTACCCCCATTCAACTCTCAACACCCACATGGCAGCTCACAACCGACTGTAACTCCAAGATCTGACACCCTCACACAGACAAACACGAAGGCAAAACACTAATGAACACAAAATGAAAATAAAGAAAGCATTTAATGGAGTTAATTGTTTCAGAGAGTTAGAGCGAAGGAACAGCTGAGAGGTGACGTATTGATCAGAATCATGAGTGAGAACTACGAATGGCCAGCCCTTTAAACTCCAAACAAGGCCATGTCTTTTAATCTTTCCCAAACAGTTCTGCCAGCTGGGAGCCAAGTAGTCAAATGTGAGTCCCCGAGAGCGTTCTCATCCAAATGTCCTTATTTACTAAGGAAGGATACATATAGCTACATACAATACACATCTTAAGTAATGGCACACTTTCTGCTATATTAAAGTTGGTCCTAGGTAGAAATTTCTATGAGAATTGCAGGGCCAACTTTCAGGTGTATAACATAGACTGTGTGTCCTGCAGTTTCCCCAGGATATCGTTATGTAATTATCATTCAGCAAATTTCCTTTTAGTAGTGTGTGTGTGTGTGTGTGTGTGTGTGTGTGTGTGTGTGTGTGTGTGCCTGTGCACATATGTATGTGTATGGTTTTATATGTGGGATATCTCAAGTATGAAAATGATAATATAAATTTTTGTTAAAATTATATACAGACTTTTATTTTCATTTCTTTGCTTCTTTGATGTCATAAGTATACATACTCAGTCTGTTTCTCCCCCATTTTGTTTCATACATATCTATGTTGATTTGTGTTACAAGGTCACTAATTGTCAACTACCATAATATCTTAAGAATCTGTTTTATAAATATACCATGGTTTACTGATCTACTCTTCTGTAAATGGAAATGAGGATTTATGACCTTAGAAACGATATATTGAGCTCTCTGCCTCGTATTCTGTCCCTCTGTCCAGCCGCCGTGATGAGCTCCGACAGAGCAGCAGCCATGTGCCTCCTGGAGCCCTGCGGCCGCAGGTCACCGGGATGGCCGAAATGGTACTACCCATGAAGCTTGTTGTTTTGTTTCAAGAAGGGATTATGCTTCAGAAACAATCATGGATGCAGTTGTTGGTCTTGACTTGGGTACTACTAACTCGTGTGTGGCAGTTACGGAAGGCAAACAAAAGGTCCCGGAGAACGCCGAAGGTGCCAGAACTACCTCTTCTGTAGTTGCCTTTACAGCAAATGGAGAATGACTTGTCCGCATGCCAGCAAAGCCACAGGCTGTCGCCAACCCAAACAATACGTTTTATGCTGCTAAGCATCCTACTGGATATCGGTATGATGACCCTGAAGACATTAAAAACATTCCCTTAATAATCTGGAAGTCCCACCAGGTTGTCCCATCAGAACAAAACCTGTTCTAAAAGGTCACAGATCTGTCTTTGTAAAACCTGCGAGCAGCTCACCGAGCCCTCGTGGACTTCCATATGGCCTCTGTTCTTGTCTATGATACTACAGTGTGGGGATTATAGCTGAGCCCCGCCTGTACACAGCGCTCAGCTCTCACACACCATGCAGAGACTCAGAGAGAGCGAAGAAATTCAGGCTGTAGAAAGGAACACTGCTTAGAGACGAGAGTCTCCACTTGGAAAGCAGGGTCCAGAGAAGGTAGGTATATTTTCTCTAAGACTTCAGAAAAGATTTTAGTTTCTGGAAAACTTAGCAGATACTTAGTGTCTCGGTCAGATCTGTTACCTGTTTCACAATGAGGCTTAGACTCAATGCAGCTAACTTAGAGATAATCAAAGCCACCCAGGAGCTCCAGGGATAGCTCAGTTACTAAAGTAGTAACTACACAAGCATACACACCTGATTTTAATCCCCCAAACCCACGTAAAAAATATTCAAGCATGCTAGCATGCATTTGTCACTCCCATGCTAGCAAAGCAGAGCCAGGTGGAACCCCGGAGCTCACTGGCCAGACATTCCAGTGAACTGAAGCAAAGAGGCATGAGAGAAACCACCTGAAAAATACAACCACCGTTTTAGCTCTGATTATAACACACACACACACACACACACACACACACACACACACACACACACACAAACACACACACACACTTAAAGCAAAGTATGTTGATTGGGACAAATGCTGGGCAAGGAGACACACAAATTATTCTGATTTGTCCCAATACTTTTCTAGAGAACCAGATATACAGTATACTAACAAAAATAACTGCTCTGTCTGAAAATTGTATGTAATAGTGCTGTAAAATGTGCTACAATCTGAAAATTATTAAATAATTTTGTAACTATGGTATTATAGTGTGTTTGAATCATAAATAAAATTGCCAAACTAACACATAACATACATATTTGAATACTCTTCAGAGGGCATGGCCCCCGTGATAAATGTAACTCACAAATCACTTGGAAATACAGGATGACAGGTGGCCATCCTTGGAAGTGAAGGAAAAGAATAGAAAAGGAGGGATCCTTCTACCAGCCTTAGCATAAGCACTGCGACTTCGGAAATCCTTGTTGTTTTGCTGTGTCATTGTAGTGGTGACTGCTTCACTTCAGTGTGTTTCTATAGTATCTGTCTGCTAGTTTTTCAAGTCAGGGTTTCTCTGTGTACCCTTGGCAGTCAGTCCTGGACTCTCACTGGAGACCAGGTTGGCCTCAAACTCACAGAGCTCCCCCTCCCTGAGTGCTGAGCTTAAAGGTGTGCATCACCATGCCTGGCTTGTTTCTGTGGCATTTTAATGTGATCATGTTACTTAGCCTCTGCCTGTTTTCCAGGGTTCACATAAATATATGTATTCAAGTAAAAATTCATGTGTTTGGAACCAATTTCATCTCTTGGGTGCATCTCATCCTAATGTAGCAAGAACGGTCACAAAACCTAACTTTGGGTAATTATCCTAATGATTCTTCACAGCCAAATAATTATTACAAAATGAAATGATGCAAGGCAGGTAAATTAGAGTTTTCTATTAAATTTTTTCTGTCAAGTTGTGAGTTTTTAATTTTTCCTTCTATAATTGCTTATAATTTGGAAGAATACAAAATTACTAAATATTTTATTTTTAGGCATTGTGATCATTATTCAAGTGTTGGATTATAGCATGTGAGCAATAACAGAGGAAACTGAAGTGATGTTTTTCCAAAAATGCTTTAGCTACAAGAAATAGTTTACCTTTCTTATTTGACGGTTGACCTATTGTTTGCAAATCCAGGTGTAGGAGTCACATGACAGAGACACAGAATGACTGCATCATTTACATCTATCTGCAGTGGATATAAATTGATATAATCAAAGCCAAGTGTGCAGTGACGTACAACCAAGATTTGATAGCATCATTTGAGATTCCTGTTATTTCTCTATTTCTGAGGAACAAATTACTCTAAAATATAGCAGCTTGAAACAACATTCTATTTCTATGTGAAAATCTGGAAGTTAAGGACATGAGATACAGCTCAGTGGTATAACATTGACTGAGAATTCATAAAACTCACAGTTTGATTTTCTATCCCATAAAGAGAAAACAAAATAGTATAGTAAGAGCAGAATTTAGTTTCATGGTCATTCATGATGCTCAGTGTGAGAAAATACACTTGAAACTTTATTGTTGGTTTATTGGCCAACGTTGAATTTTATATGTTCTATTGACCAGAAACCTACTTTTATATCCCTAGGTACCATTTGCTTAACAGGGCATCTATTTGATTCCATTGTAAGTAGAAGATGCACAGCAAGCAAGAGAGAATGTCCAATGTACAATTCAGGAACCTGGATTTCTATGTACACTGATGGTCATACATAACAAGTCTGGTATACTGTGGAATGGACTAGTAAAATATGAATCTAAAAGGCAGAAATATTGGATATAGTTAGGAGATTGGCTAATTAATACAAGGTCTATGTTTAACCATATCTGAAACCTTCCTCCATTTCAAGGTTATCACACTTACTTTAAGGTTTTTTTTTTATTCATATGATTCTGTGTTATCAATCTTCTCTGGGGTTGAAACATTCCATCCTGCAGAGAAATCTGTTTAAACCAGAATATAAGCAACTCAAAATAACTTCAGGACCCTGAAACTGAGGAGATTTGCTGAGAATTGTCCCTGCCACTGTAAGCAATAAAAACTATTAAGACTCATTCTTAGACAAAATTACAAGGAAGATTTTGAGACCACACCAGTTGCCTGGGAGAAGAAACCAGTTTCGATGCCTGGAATTGTTATAGACCAAAGTCACATGGATAGGATATTCTCCAACTGTTGAACTGACTGAAGGCTGCTCTAGATTTTCAGCTTCTGTGAGCTGTCACCAGTGCTGGGATGAATTTTGGTGATGCAGCTGTCTTTGAGTAATCTCTGCTCCTGTCAGTAAGCTTCCAGCGTTATTCCTGTACACAATCCCAATAAAACATTTTGGTTCACCAAGTCATCTCTGGTGGCATTGACTTTGGCCTGTGATGGGCTCCCTGTCTGGAGTGAGCAGCCATGCATTGTGTTTCCTCTGGAAAAGTTTTGTCTCAAACTTATGGTGACTATGGGTTTTGGTTGCATCATCAGTTATGTTTTCTGCTCCTAAGACTAAATATTCAATACAAAGACTAAATATTCTACCTAAGGGTAGAAAGGTTCATCTTGGCCCATGTAATGGGAAGATGTGGTAGATCTTGGTGGAAGAAAGGTGATGGTTATCTCTGTGCCACAGTGTGAGGCATCTGCATCTCCCTGGGAAGCAGATAGCAGGGAAGAATAGCAGCCACCCCCTTTCCCACTTCTCTTCTGCCTGGACCTCCAACTCAAGGGATGGCCTCACCATGGTCTAGACATGTCTCCTCTCTCTACTTGAGCTTCTCTGCAAATATCTTCATGGATTCACCTGCAAGTGTGTCTACTTGGTGATTCTCTTCAATTAAACCAACAATGAGGACCGGAAATTGCAGCTTTATTCTACAAGGCCTAGAACCACAAATTTTGAGTGTGGAGGTTGAAAGTAAAGATGATAGAGGAAGGGAAATGGTGAACATGTGCAGTTCTTCAAAAGTAATGCTGAGGAACGCATTGGTTCTGATGGTTCAGGAATAGAGCAAAATTAAAATGAACTCCTGATAATAAGGAGGACTAAGAAATGCATTTTATTTGGGTTATCTCTGCTCAGAAATGAAACACAAGAAATAGAATTAATCCCTGTCAGGTTGAGTGTATTACTTTCATGGGTTTAAAGAACCAAAAATAGTAAGTGCCAGAGAAATACAATTACACAAATTATACAACATAATGTGACCTCAAGAAGATCCCACAAAAGCAGAGAGACTATTCAATATTAACTGATTGTTGAACACTTCGAGTAGGAAAAATGCATGTTTTGTATTGTGATGTAAAGACATTTGCCACATAATAACTACAGCCAAAACACTGAAAGACTCATTACATTTAGAAAAGTAGAAGTAAAGCTGAAGTTTCTAAGTTCTGTAAAAATGTTAATAACATTATTTGCTCAATTAAATATCAACATCCCAGAATAAAATGTACATATCTTACTTAAATGATAACAATAATGTAATAATAGAGGAAAATATAATGATCCAATTTAATAAACCTATAATTTTAGGTGATTACAGTATAACTTTCTAATACTAGTAAAGCTAATTATTCTTTACATACAGGGCGTCATTACAAACACTTTATATTCTATTTGCATAATAGGATTCTTATTCACATCAGAGTAATTTTATGGGCAACATTTTTTTTTATTTATGCCAAAACTGAAATTACATTATGAAAAGAAGGCATTGGAAACCATACAGTGGAGAATATGTTTATTATTGGAATGTATGCATTTTTACTACCACCTATTGATAGAGACGATTAAATATAATTATTTAAATTATATATTAATAGTAATCAGGATCCCTTTCATCTTCACAGCCAGAGATTGCAATTATGAAGATTTCAATATCTCATTTTTGTCATCTTCTTACATCTTCAGTGCCTGTAGAAGCTAACTATTGATAAGGAAAGCAACTGGTACCCTGCAGCGTAGCATTCCTGATGCAGGCCCTGATCTGGGCATCCTTGGGTCAGCACTGTTTTCTCTGTAGGGAGAGGAAGTTGGACTCCCTTATCCTTTGGCCGCAGCGTGTGTTGCGGTGTCTGAGCAGGCCCAGGCGCTGTGATTCATCTCCCCCTTTAACCATGACCATTCTCACAGCTCTCGGTCTGAGGCATCTGAGGCCCATTTCTCTAAAGTCTGGACAGCCTTCCAGAATTATTTCAGAAAACAGGGCTGTCTATCTCTCTTCAACCTCAGCTCTCCATCCTTTCTATGCATGATCTATCCCTCTGGACAACATTAGCTGCCTAGTCAAGCACAGAGCCACTGGCTGTCTTGCCCCTTTTCGGTCACCGGATCTTTGTCTGCTCAGCTACTCCTTCCCTGCAGCTCCCGTTGCTACTTTCTTCTTGTTACCATCTCATTCTTCACTGCTAAAGGGAAGCAAGAAATGGCACTTGAGAAATATTTTACTGAGATTAACGTCCCAGAGGACAACCAGGAAGGCAGAGCAGCCTGTTGTGCAGCTGTTTCCTCTGGATTGAAACATTACCTCTTGGAGACAGACAGAGCTGTGCAAAGTGCATGAAGCTCACAATAACTTCCATGACCCGGGAGGCTTAGGAAACATACAGGAGCCATAAGGCCTCCTCCTTTCCTGGTTATATAAACAGGAAACAGTTTCTAAGGAGAAGAACCCCATGAGGTAGCTGGTTCTTTAGTGGTGATGGGAACTCCAGGGATGCAACTTTTGTGAGTCATCATCCATTATGGGATGGCTTTGTGGTGACACAGCTGCTCTTGAGATATTCATGAGCCTGTAAGTAGCCTCTCATCTGTTCTCCTGTGGGGAGCCCCAGTAAAGACTTTTATTCACCAAGATGGACTAGGTTTCAACTAATTTTTTGATCCGTCACTGTATTTTATATCTAAGAAAATAGAAATAGAATCCCATGTAAAAGGGATGTCAAGAGTGTATTCCAGTAGAGTCACAAAGTAAGCCGAACAGCCTGCTTAGATAGCCTGGGTAGCAGTGTTTGTGCCAATTACAGCATGTTGGTGATCAGTGTTTATGGCAACCACATTCCCGGGGTCTTCACCATCAATCCTTCTGTTAGGTCACGAGGGAGCATGCTCGCCTCTGGACTAAGTACAAAGTGTTACCTTTCAATCTTGATTTCACTGAGGCTTCACATAGCAAAATGTCTGCTACATAGTATGAGACAGCCCTGAGTTTGCACCATTAAGAGTCTGAAAAAGTCAGCTGCAATCTTCCTGTGGTTTTATCAATGTATCATGGAGCGTTTGAATAGCCAGTACTTGCTGTTGGCTTTTAGACTGACAGAACTTTTGTTCATGGCCGTGAGGGCAACAAAAGAATATAACAGTTGCCAGTTTCGGAGCCATATCCACCCATGTGGACAATAGGAGCCCCTTGGAATACAGTCTTGAAGGACGTATCACTGACATGAACAATGGTTTTTAACAAATTTTAATAATGTTTAACACCTGTCCAAGACCACTATCAGGGGTCACATTGTGTCTCAATTTGCACTCTTTAAGAGAGATTGTTTCCTGTTTTATTAATATTTGAACTAATCATACTTGACAGTACATTGTCCTCTACAGACTTCCTCTTGGTCAAACTGATAGGCTTTCTCTAGCATCAGCACTGCTTTGTAATAGAGCTGCTTTCTTCTAATGTAAAACGTGTCTTGTCCACAAAGCAGACACTGCAAAGCAGATGCAGATCCTAAGATGCAAAAGGTGAACCTTCTCCATTCTGATAGTAGAAACCTTGATTTTAGGAAAGTCTCCATTCATTTTCTTATTTATACACTCCTTCTTCTCTGTTTTGCCTTTAATCTTTCTTGCCTGGGTTGCACTTTTGAGCTCTCACCCTCTATGGCCCTTTGCTAAGAGCTGCACTCCGCTAGTGTTATGTTACCTCTGCACCACCAGCAACTACACAGGAACATCTCGGGCTCCACCGGAAGCCCCCGCTTTCCTCGTCTCTGACCACAGTGGCCATTTGTATACATCCCTATTTCAATGCTTTGCAGAGATTTATAACTGAAACCTAAGACTATAAACCATCTGCCATGCTTGCAGTCATATATGAATGATTCTGTCCTAAGTAGAAAGGCTTACATTTCTGAAACAGCATGGCTTATGATGAGAAATCCTGCCAAAGCTGTAGAAATTTTTGAAAATTGCATTAATCCCCCCAATAAAGGGCTGCCTGGGCAATCTATAGCCCAAGCTTCTTTCCCTTTACTTCCACATCTTCACCTTGTTATGTTCAATGATCACAGAACATTACGTATAAGCCTTCTGAAAACTTAGCTATTCCCTCTGCTGTTCCGGGACAGAGAACTCCATCTCACCTAGTAGATACTCAGGACTTGCAGGAATGGCAACGTTGCCCTGTTTACCCTGGGATGTTATGATGCTGCTAAGCTCTGTGCCATAAGTAAGGAACCCAGCTTTGCGCAACTCACGTGTGTGTTTAGGTGTAGGGCCCTTAGCATCTGACTTATCTCAAAGCAGATGAACACTTCCCCTTTGAGTACCACTCACACCTCTTTTCTCTGAACAATAACTCTTCCAATGGACCATCAACTGCATTGCTTGTGGTTCTGAAATACTACAGCAACTGAGTTGCTTGTTGTGAAATAAAACTATGCATATTTTTTAATATTTGAGATTATAATTACAAAAATTCTCCCTTCCTTCTCCTCTTTCCAAATCCTCCCACATACCCATCTTCAAACATACAGATGCCTTTTAAATAAATTATTATTTTTTAAAATAATTTAATTATTTTTATTTTATGTGCATTGTATGTCTGTGGGTGTCAGGTTTTGGAGTTATAGACAGTTGTCAGCTGCCATGTGGGTTGCTGGGAATTGAACCTGGGTCCTCTGGAAGAGCAGGCAGTGCTCCCAACCGCTGAGCCATCTCTCCCGCCCTATAAATTATTATTATATGGCTTTAAACTCATTACTTAAAAAATTAATGCGTATAAATGTTCACAAATAATTGAAAAGATAAACATTTGGACATTGTTCATTTATTTTATGAAACTGATATTTTGTGATTTAGTCTTAGGGAAATATTGATTCCAATCATTCCCCGATAATACATAGAGAAAAAATGATCTGTGCCAGCTTCCTCCCCCCAATCACCACAGGCAATCAGTCTACAGGTTCTGCAAACACTATTTGTGACTATAATTTGATCTTTCACTAACATTAGAGAAGCTTCTATAAATCTGGCCATAACTAATGACAATAAATTGTTAATATCTCTTCCCTGCTTTTAGAATGATTATTAAAATATGAATGCCACAATGAAGTCTGAAAATATTAACTTTAACCTAGGTGTATAAAAATCCTATTTTTTTTCTTCCGAAGACTATTCAGAGAAATACTTCCAGTGTGAATAGAAATGATGCAATAAATCCAGAAGTCAGTACTATCAATAAAATATATATTAGTGTCCACTGAACTGTAGTCAGGGCAATGAATGGGCTGTAGGAAAAAAGTGGTAAGTTAAAGATTTGGTGAGGCTTTTGTGAGGGAAAGAATTGCTCTAGAATTTAATTCTCCTTATCCTGAATAATCTATCAAAAGTACCAAATTACTAAAAACAATAAAGTAAGGTGCTAATATACATTCAACATGAAACAATTAATAGATATTAAGGAAAGAAAAAAAGCTTATGTCCCAAGAATCTTAGAATGAAGGTAGTTAATATGTTGCGGGGGAAAGCAGAACATATTTTATGTACATGGTGTTTATTATTAGTTGACTAATAATAGATGATAACATATTTAAAAGAATGAAAGGGAACAAGAGACTAACTGAAAACACAATAAATAATTGAAACAAAAGAAGGAAAAAACGGGGCTTTGATAGTCTAAGGAATAATAAAGAGTAATCAATGGTTTTGAAATTAAAGAAACTTTCTCCTTAAATAACTTTACTGGTTCCCCATTATTGTATTCATTGATAGTGTCATGTCTATATTGATGTATAAATGAAGTTAGTCATTTTTACACCATTACCTGTCACGCCTCCTTTCCTCTTCTGTTAAGATCCTTCCTCACAACTCTCCCTCCTACTTTAATTTCTCAGTTTCTTGTTTGATCCATTGGATTTAATTAGAGTCTTTTACCTGAGCATATGTGGGAGGATATTTACTGTAGTAGTGACAACTTTTTAGTTGCTTCTTCCCTGAAGTAAACGATTCCTTCTCCATGAGCAAACGTTAACTATCAGCAGTCCCACAGGGAGGCTTGGGACACCAAGAATCTCCTCTACTTCTATGATGAAATGTTGACGGACCCAATGTCCTAGCCTACTTCCCAAGTATCTGGGTCTTACTTATTTCTGTTCTCTCTCCCTCCATGATCTCTGAGCCTTGGAAACGGTGATATGGAGCTCTGCCTCCATCTTTGTTTATTCTTGGCACACAGATAGCTAATGACTCTCTTCTCTAACCACTGCTTATAGTAGTAAAATTTTTTCTCTGAGGAAGGCTGAGAGCGTCACTTAGGAATAAACATGACTGTTTAGAAGGCAGTTTGACAACATGCCTATTTGACAAAATAATAGAAGTATGTTTCTCTCTATGGCTTAAGACCTGTCTATCTAGTGTTTCTTCACTAGATTGATAGTAACAGGCAGGAGCAGGAAATAACCAGGCGGTTGGTCATTTACATCAAAATCATGCTCCTGTTGCATCAGTGGGTACATCTTAGCTTTAGCAAATAGGAAGGGAAGCATGGCTGAGTAAGACTATTTGTGGCTTTTTTTCCCATCAGTCTACTTACTGCCTCCCAACACGATGAAAGCCAGCCAGCACAGGGGGAGCTGCCAGCTCAGTCCTGTACTGATTTTCTTGTGGTTCTGCATCCAACCTATGTGTAATCATTAAGAATAACAATTTGCTTTAATGCATAAAAAATAAATTCTGAATCAAAATAATGGGCAAGAGTTTCAAGGAACAAAGGATGTAGAAAAGTTATAGTTTATTCTAAAATTCTCCTGTTGGCAGCTCAATATTATGAATTCATTTTCAACTTGTGTGCTGTGATTGTCGGTTTTAATAATCAACTTGACACAATCAAGAATCGCCTTGGAAGAGGGTCTTAATTAGGGATTATCTAGATCAACCTGGCCGGTGAGTGTGTCTGTAGGGATTATTATCTTGAACATTTAGTTAATTTTTGAAGATTGTCTCATTCTGGGCAGCAACACTCCTTGGCATTTCGATCTGGACTCCAAAGTGTGGAAGGAAACCTGAGTTCAAACAGGAATGCACCCATCAGCTAATCTCTGCTCTCGTCCTGTGTAAGAGATTCACTGCTTCGTACTCCTGCCTCGACCTCCCCACTGAGATACACCTAATCTGACCACAAGATGACAAACCAATATCAGAAAATCTGAAGATATGAGTGAAATGTGTATATCTTGTAGTTATCAGAGCACAACATGTTAATATCATTTCTAATTTTAATTTGAACTTTGTATTTAAATATTTTATTATAGTCTATGTGTATCTGCATGCATGTTTACACATAAATGTGTTGGTGCCTAAGCTTCCTTCAGAAAAAGGTGTTGGATCCTTCGAGGCTAGTGTTATAGACTGTTGTGAACTATCAGCTGTGGGTGCTGGGAAATACACTTCTGGCCTCTGAGAAGACACCAAGCTGTCTCTTTAAGCCCGGAAGATATTTATAAAAGTACTTTAACTGACTGATAATATTACAACCTTTAACTTTAGTTAATATACTTTCTAAAGTGAACATCATAGCTTAAGCTACACATTCTTTATGAAATTACTCTAAATATATAAAATTGAACTTTACTAGGGAGCAGATATTTTCTTTTTCTTTTTTTTTTTCACTGTGAATCAGTATAATACGGTGGAAATGGAAACAGCGTGAAATAGGGATTTGAATAAATACTGTGTCTTCATTTACTATTTGGCTACACTCAAATCAATTAATTCTCTACAGATCTCTTCTTAATCCACAAAATTAGGGCATTGGGGTCAGCAGGTTGTGAATCCCTGCCCTTGTTTCTCAAATAATGTAATTCTAGCATTATCACTAAAATTACTAGATATTCTTTGAAAAATATGTACAGGAACACTAATGCTAATTAAATTATGGACTCAGTAGGGAAGATATTATATATTTAAGCCTTGGAATAATAAATACATAAACTAAGCCAGGTGTGGGGAATCATGAATTTAACCTTAGCGTGGGATAGGAAGAGGCAGGCAGATCTTTGGGGTTCAAGGCCAACCTGGTCTACAGTGAGTTCCAGGAGAGTCCAGGCCTACACAGAGAAACCCTGTCTTGAAAAACAAACAAACAGACAGACAAACAAGCAACAATCAAACAAAAACATGCATACAGGTTAAGTATTTAGAATGAGAAAATGTACCAGAACCCATGTGTGCTTTTCAACCCTCGAATCCTTTCCATCTGCCGGAGAAGTTTGCTTATGTCCTGTGTCTAGGCAGTCTCTCCTTCTAGACAAACAGCAACAGGCTCCGATTTTTCTATCTTCTGATTTTCCACACCCTAAATTAGTGTTGCTAGCTTAAGATTTTTGTAAATATGAATTATGTGCTGTGTACTTTTTCCCGGCGGTTTCTTTGCCTTGACATACTTCTGAAATTAATTTGAGTTGTGTGTGTCTATGAATTATTCTCCACGCATTGACGAGTAGCACCACATCTAACGGACATCACATCGTCTGGATATCCAATATTCAGACGGTGACGTACTTAGCTTGTTTCAAGAATGAGGCTATTGTGAGGCACCAGAGTACGTGAGAAAGTCATATCCCACTCTCCACTCAAGTGTGGAGACTGTTCTGACCAATGGCTAGATCTGGGTAGGGGGTTAAAGCTTACCGCCTGTATTGTCCTTGGCTGGTGCCTTAGTTTGAGCGGGACCCCTGGGCCCAAATCTGCCTATCATAATGTTCTACTTGTAGGTTTCTAGGACCCTCTGGATCCTTCTACTTTGCTATTCTCCCATGCTTCTTTCATCTAGAGTGCCAATAGGATGTCCTCCCCTCTGTCCCACTTTCCTGGTAGGTGCAGACTTTGGTGGAACATGCCTCTTGGGCTAGTATGCATATATAAGTGAGTATATACCATTTAAGTCTTTCTGCTTCTGGGTTAACTCACTCATTATGATAATTTCTAGCTCATTCCTTTTATCCACAAATTTCGGGAATTCCTTGTTTTTAATAGCTGAGTAGTATTCCATAGTGTATATGTACCACAGTTTCTTTATCCATTCTTCTACTGAGGGACACTTAGGCTGTTTCCATGTTCTGGCTATTATGAATAAGGCTGCTATGAACATGGTTGAGCAAATTTTCTTGTTGTGTGCTGGAGCATCTTCTGGGTATATTCCAAGGAGTGGAATAGCTGGGTCTTGAGGAAGCCCTATTCCCATTTTTCTGAGATAGCACCAGATAGATTTCCAAAGTGGCTGTACTAGTTTGCATTCCCACCAGCAATGAAGGAGTGTTCCTCTCTCCCCACTGACTTTCTCACATACTCTGGTGCCTCACATTTGGCCATATCTTCTGGAGGGGGAGACCTGGTGGCACTCAGAGGAAGGACAGCAGGTTACTGAGAAGAGACTTGATACCCTATGAGCATATACAGGGGGAGGTAATCCCCCTCAGGAACAGTCATAGGGGAGGGGAAAGAGGGGAACAGGAGAGGGAGGGAAGAATGGGAGGATACAAGGGATGGGATAACCATTGAGATGTAACAAGAATAAATTAATTAAAAAATGAAAAAAAAAAAAAAAAAGAATGAGCCTATTATTACTAGGCCCATGAAGGAAATTTGTTTACAAATACTTTGGGGGCTTTCACGTTTAATTTTTGTTTCAACATTTAAGAAAAGACTTGCTTGATAACAGGAGGAATATATTTTCTTTCCTCATAAACTGATAAAAAAGTTTTGGGAAAGGATTAGGCAATTTTATTTCAATCAGCAGTGTATGGAAACTCTTGCTCTTGAGCCTGCAACGTTGATAAACAGTGTTATACAAAGAAATGCTGCCTTCAGGGTGCAGAACTGCAATCATGCTCTCAGAGGCAGCATGTTTGCCTGCTGCAGTGGACCGGCAGAGACCTGAGCCTGCCATCAGTCACTCACCCATTGGAAAGGTTACCCAGTCCAGCTGAGAGTTCTTCTTTGAAACAGCCTTATTCTACACCAAATGGAAGCTTTTCACAAATACTGTCTTTGTGATATTTTTCCAGATGAAAGTATTATATTGAAGTCTATGATGTAATCTAAATAAATTTTTACATGACACAAAATTTGGAGAAATGCTGAAAATTTTTCAATTACGTATTTATACTGATCCCTGGTGGTTTTCCTTTAAAGTCCATGTTTTCCCTCTTTGAATTATTTGAGCAGCCTTACTGGAAAATCACACTAATTTGTTTGGACTCATTTGTAATTAATTCAGAGGCACACAGTTGGCCAAGATTTTTAAAATAAGGCATAGGAGAATGTTCAGCCCTAAGGAGCACATATATATCTTACAGTTTTACGTTAAATGCTGGGGATTCTTGCAGAGTATGGGACAGAAAGAGTGTAAGAGCCAGAAGCCTTGGGTGACTACAACAAAGGAGTGCCTTCTGGACAAAGCAGGGCAGCTGCCGCTATGAGCTCAGCCTTTGTGAATACATGCACAAGACATGTGTAAGTCCATACCAAACCAGACAGAGGAGAGTTGGACTTGAAATCCCACCCTTTGCACAGCCACTATTGATAACTGTTAGGTGATGACAGAAAGAGAGAGAGAGAGAGAAAGAGAGAGAGAGAGAGAGAGAGAGAGAGAGAGAGAGAGAGAGAGAGAGAGAGAGAGAGAGAGAGAGAAAGAGGTTTTTCCCAGGAAGTCAGTAGAAGACCACACATCCACAAATCTTTGGACAACACAATTATTCTCTATGGCTTAAAAAAACAAAAATGGATACACAATTGGGCTGAAGGAGATAGGCAAGGTAGATTTTGGAGTAACTGAGCTTGAATATGATCAAAGAAGATTGAAATTCTCAAAAATAAATTCAAACTTTAAACAAATTTGGGTTTCCTGTGTTTCAGTTGCTTATTAAAGGCAGGTTTCAGAACCTACATTATCATCATGCCCTAGTGAGAGCTGCTGCATACCATAGCCACCCAAGATGAAATCTTAGTTTCAATACTTAAGAGAAATGACAATATTATCTTAGAGAATTAAACAAATGTCTGTTTTTTTAAACTAAAAATATATATTACTGCATGCACAATATTAAAAAATAAATGTAAATGTATGATACAAACTAGTTAGTTATATAGAATTTCAAAAACTACTCCTAAGGAAACAGATGCACAGAAACCTATTTTGTAGTCTTGATGTCTGCATCCCACAGGACGTTACCTTTCCAAGTTTGAGGACCAAATTAGGAGTGAAAGCATTTCATCTGTCTTCTGGTTTTTGGAGCATTTATTTGAAGATTCTCTAAGCAATAGATAATGGTTGCATTGTGCAAAAATTTTTTAAATATATTTTATTGATTTATTCATATTACATCTCAGTGGTTATCCCATCCCTTGTATCCTCCCATTCCTCCCTCCCTCCAATATCCTCTTACTCCCCTCACCTATGACTGTGACTGAAGGGGACCTCCTTCCCCCTTATATGCTCATAGGGTCTCAAGTCTCTTCTTGGTAGCCTGCTAGCTTTCCTCTGAGTGCCACCAGGCCTCCCCATGCAGGGAACGTGGTCAAATATGGGGCACCAGAGTTCATAGAGAGTGGGGACTGACTTTCAAGCAAAACATTTCTTGAATTCCTCTTGGTGATCTGTAAATTGTTATTTCCTCTCTGTGTCTTTGTATACCTTCCTTTGTATGCATTTCCTTCTTTCATGCAGTGCAGGAGATTAGCGAGCTTCCTTTATATGCAAACTCAGTTGTGATACTACTGTCTTGTTCCTGTCTAAGTCTGGCTTTGATCTTTCCTGGGGATGCAGTTTACCTAGGACCCACTTCTTTAACTAATTCTTTGGCTTCTCAATTTCTGGCCAGAAACTTGATAAGCGGGTCGTGCTACCATAAGTCAGGGCACCGGCCATGCACTATGTTTACATGTTAAACATTTTAAAGCCATGCTTGTGTTCACGGTGGGTGGGGGCATCAACAGTTTCTCATAAATGTTGTCAGATACAATGCAGTTTCCCAGTTAGTCCTAATGGGAAATATAACCATTCAGGAAAAAGAAATTCAGCCTCTTCTTCCGTTTGAAATTCTTAGTAGAAAACATTCAAGAATGTGACAGTAGCACAGAATCATATATTAAATCTATATTCCCTCCAGTTTTAACAGAAGAATAACTTGTTTTATCCGTATACACCTGATAGTCCTTGTTTGCTACCCAATTAATTTAAGATAATTACTAACCACTATCTCATTTCATCTAAAATATTTTATGGCAAGAGATCAGAAGATGAGAATTTTTTTCTTAAATTTTATTTGTGTCATACCTAAAATAATTTACAGCCATAACTGTGAATCCCATAAACCCATCTGATATTGTGTATCATGAGCATAGCACGATCAATTTTTAAGAAAAATAATTAAAATCATTGAAGCCAAAAGAAGCAGCTGTTGTTTATTTTTAATGTTAAAGACATGTTGTTCTACTCCTATAAATTTTATGAAAATTTTATTTTGTGTAGAAAACAATTTCCTATCAATGTTCTCACTTTATGATGTGAGTACTAATAAGCACTATGTATTAAGGTCAATATATGCATATATATCAGATATATACATATATAATTTTAAAATTAAATATTACCTCATTTATCTTCTTCACTTTCTTCCCTCTAACTACTCCCATGTACCGGCTTGTCCCTCTCAAAGTCATGGCCTATGTTTTTGTTGTCGTTGTTGTTTTATTCTTCTATCTTATATTTCAACTCAACTGTAGTTTCCCCTCCATCCTCTGCCTTGAGTCCCTCCCCGAATCCACTCCCGTCCACAACTTCTCCTTTTAAGAAAATGCAGTCGTCCAGTGAATAGCAACCAAACATAGTATATCAAGTTACAGCAAAGTTGATAATGACAAGACGTGACAGAAATTGACTTATATGCAGAATTTTGGACGCATCAAGATATGCGTAGCTACCCTGATGCGTCCACAGACCCTGCTTTATCCTAGTCATCCACTGCCTCTGCATCTTATTCTCTCTCCCACAGTGACCCTGAGGCTTTGGAGGAGCTGTTATGATACACTGTTCACAGGGTTCTCATGCTTTGTTTGTTTGTTTGGTTTGGGTAGTTTATAATGATTTATTTTCTTACATTTGCAGATATAAGTTTGAAGTCAAGGTCCATTCCTCCGGACAACTCTATCACAGACTTTCCCTCTCATCTTAGTTTTCGATGGTCCCCTGGCTTGTAGCTGCATCACTCCAGCATTTGTCTCCCTCTTCATAGGACCTTCCTCCTCCCTGTGTCTCCGAGAGTCCTCCCCACTTCTGTAAAGATACCTGTCTGTGGATTTTGGGTGCACCCCAAGGCAACATGGCCTTGTGGCCTTGTTTTAATTTAACTAATTTCATGTTTGTCTTCATGATTCTATTAGCCCCATAGGAAAAAAAAAGTCAATCTAAAGCAGAGCTCTTGCACTAATTCTAAACAACGCTGATACAGGTGGCACTTTTAACCCAGTTGTATATTATGCATGATGCTAAGTGCAAAGCTCTTCAGCCAGGTTCACAAGTAACAACAAGCAACCCCATCACTTTTTCTTCTACAATGGATACTGTGTGTTACCTTTCTCCACTGTAGCAATAGAATCAATTCCTACTTTAAGTATGTGTGTGTGGGTGTGTGTGTGTGTGCGTGCACGCGCGTGTGTGTGTGTGTGTGTGTAAAGTTTGAAATGTCCTCATAAAGTATAGTACCCACTAATTTATTATATTTGTTAAAAACCTGTGGCAAAATTATGCAAACACAGTTACTTTTTAGATTTATGGACAAAAAAGGTTTCAATATACAGTTGAGAGAATAAAACAGATAATAGCAATGATTTTTCCTTTTTTGTAAAAACTCCTGGTTGGCATTTCGAGAATATCTTGGCTCTTTTATGGTGGTATTCTTTAGCAAGGAAAACTTGATCTTAGTTTCCTCTCATCTGTTGTTGTCCCATCTGTAGAACTCTTTAAATCACTGAGCAAAAAGATCAGTCATTTCCACCATAGACCCCTGCACACATATAGACACATTGCCATCCTGAATATAATTAGTTTGGATATTATTAAAAGAGTTCTTGTGTCTGTAACAAAACTTTTTATAAACCAACTACTGGATCTTTGGTCTTATTAATTAGATAAAAATTTATAGAAAAATAGTTATATATTAATTCTTTTTTTTTTTTTTTTTTGGTTCAAATCATAAACGTATTTTTTTCACAAGATGAGCCCACCAGGTAGCACCCAACATAGAAAGAGTTCCTAAACAGAAACCGGTGCTCTAGTGGTTCATTGAATCTGTTTGCTCTTTAATGGCACAACTGAAATCCTAGCCAGGGTGGAATGCCATCTTCCAGGAACAGGAACCTGAGACCCAAATTAGCAGCGCACAATTCGGCCCCGGTGATATCAGCTCAGTACGCACTTCCGCCACGGAGACGCCAGCTCAGCTCAGCGAGAATATATTAATTCTTAAATGGGGGGGGGAGGAATGGGAGGAAACAAGGGATGGGATAAACATTGAGATGTAATAAGAATTAATTAATAAAAAAAATTAAAAAAAAAGAAAAGAAAATTAAATATTATCATCTTTGTAGAATAACGTTTAATTATTTAATCCCATAGGATCATTGTGTATTGTTTGATGGAGGAATCAGTGCTTAATGTGAACAGTGTTTCATATTTTAATTGATGATACATTTTAATTAAAATATAATTAAATTATATTTTGTCCAGAATTCTATTTTGTCCTTTCAGTCTTTCCCATGTGACAATCCTTGCTATAGCTAAGATTCATATTCTTTAAAGTTTGACTGACTTTTTCATTTAAGAACTCTCACAATGAATTTCAGGATTCCTGGTGTCAAATTGTCATCATGTTTCAAACAAAAGCAAACATTTTCTTCATAATCAATTAATGACCAAGTGTATTTTTAGTTTAATTCTGTTAAACAGTATTGATTACTTGAAACATTAAGAAAGATTTGGCTTAAATTTTACTTCATGGAAAATTCAAAAGCCAGACTGCAAATTTTATTAATATGCATTATTTTAAAAGTATGTGCTTCCAGTATTTGCCTAGTTACTTACAGATGTATCAAACTGGGCACTTTATAATAAAGAATTCACTTTATATGACCTAAGTTTAAACACTCCGTCTTCTGCGCCAGGAGGGAGGTGAAATTTTATTGAGATAATAAAAAATTAAAAATTAAAGACTCTTCCTAAAAATTATAATTGTGTCTATTATTCAGCTTTCCACATGAGAATACCTGAAAAATTAAGACTCTTTGTAGATAAAATGAAGACTCTGAAACTGTATATAATGGAATATTATTGATTTAATAAACATTTTATTTGGGCAATAGTTATAAGATTAGAGAACAATTTTCCTTCAACTAAAAACATAATTGCTATTTTATTAAACTTGAACCAAATATGAGAAATAAATCTTCCAATACTTTAAATTTAATATTTGAATTACTCTAAATCAGAGCATCCAACATTTCCATGAGAAGTAGAAATTTCAAATACCAATTTTACAGGTTAGCAAATGATTATAAAGAAGCTATTGGAAATACTGAAAGAGGCTCAATATTTTCCAAACTGAGCATCTGTGATTTTTCCTGAATGCTTTGTCCGTACTAAATAAACACTGCCCAGTACATCCACATAACATCTGTTCCTCTTTGTAGAAGAACTCCCAAGTTATAGCATCCTCTCAACACTTCGCCCATTGAAAATTTCAGTCACTATTTCAATATTTCCAGAAATATTCCCTGTGACAAAATGAAAATTTATTTTCATCCTTGCCCTGCAGGCCTTTTATTGTAGTTTTACCATCTGGAGCCCCAGATATGATGTAGCCTTCCTTTGTAAAATGGAGCTTGAACTTAATCCCAGGCCTCCAACACGTTAATTTCATGAAGTAGCTAGAGCATGCCTTGAGATCTTCTCAAAAAAGGAACACCTGTACTATTTATCTTTCTTCTCCGCGGACTTGTAGAAAACCTGGCAGTACTTAAGAACCGGGGTTGACTTTTTTTTATTATGGTGATCTTAAGGATCATAACTTTTTCTTTTATTCTTTAATCTTGATAATCCTTTTAATCCTTTTTGGTTCTGTTCCTGTGTGATATTACATAACGAAACAGTGATGTGGATAAGATGTGACTGCAAGAGCATAGAATCTGTAGAAAGACAATTGTGTGTGTGTGTGCGTGTGTGTGTGTGCATGTGTGCGTGTGTGTGTGCGTGCGTGTGTGTGTGCGCGCGTGCGCGCGTGTGTGTGTGCGCGTGTGTGCGCGCGTGTGTGTGCGCGTGTGTGCGTGTGTGTGTGTGTGCGCGCGTGTGTGCGTGTGTGTGTGTGCGTGTGTGTGCGCATGTGTGCGTGTGCGTGTGTGTGTGCGTGCGTGTGTGTGTGTGTGTGTGCGTGCGTGTGTGTGTGGGTGTGTATGTACCAAGGAGAAGATGCCATGCATTTCATAGAAAGCAAGAGGGATGTAAAGAAGAAACTGGATAAATATTGTGACTCCATTGTAATTCAAAAAGAAAAAAAGAAAAGAAAAGAGAGATTTTTCATCAGTTAAATTTGTTCTTAAACAGTTTAGCAAAAGTATGCAATGACTACTGAGGACTCACACCTGTCCACACCTCCCTCTCAACGTGACCACACCTCCCTCTCAACGTGACCACACCTCCCTCTCAACGTGACCACACCTCTGCTGTTGCCTAGAGATCTCTCACACTTGTGTCTACACTGCTTGTTATCACAGACGTTAACCAGGTTCATCTGTGTGATTATTGGTTTTGAGGTGCCAGCTAGGCACCCTTTCATTCAGTCTGGGTACACAGCTGAAATCGGAACCTCCCCCGTTCCCAGAATCTGTCAATTGTGACTAAATCAGACATAAAGGTTAGGCTCCGAGAGCTATGTATTTTACAGCAATGAGAATAATTCAAAACTGAATCATTTCCTTTCATCTTGCAGTCTTTAAATCTACGTGTTATTTTAATAATATAGAAAATTAAAACAGTATTATTTTAATTTGTGATATTAGTAAATTAACAGTGTCCTCTTGCTACCCAGTTCTTATTTAAGTGTTTTATCATATGAACTTTTTATGCAAAGCTTCTTTATCAGGGAATGACGGATAGGAGTTCATTTACTACTGTCAGACCAATACATAATCACACAGCACAGATAGATGTGAATGGTGCACCTCTGAAAATAACATTCTGATTATCATGTTCTTTATTAAATGATTCAAATAATGTAAGAGCAAAATGATACTTAATTATGAATCCATTTTTGTATTTAAAAAGTTTTTCATTTATTTGTGTCCTAAAAATTTTGGAAACACACAAACACACACACACATATACACACACACATACATATATGAAATTTTACAAATAAAAATAATGATGGTGTCTAGGTATACTAAACTAAAAAATATGACAATATGCACATGATTTGAGTGAAAACAGGAAATCATAACACAAGACGCTCTTAACATATTAGTCAAAACAATAAGTAGCTTGATAGTAATTCTATAAAGCATGAGTTACATTTATAAGGCTTCTAGACAATTGAAAGTGATGACAGGTTTAACTTGATACTTGTATGATAGGATAGCAAAATGCTTTCATAGATTTAAATAAAGTTTAAATGATTTTGCATATTGATCAATCTAACCAAAAAAGAATACCTAACTCTTTGAAAAAGAAACCATCACAAGTGACTTTGATATAAAAATGGAGGATTCAATAAACCCATTGAGTAATTTTGGCCAGCAAAGAGAGAAAGTAAACACCATTGCTGTGTGATGATGCAGAATTTGGCAAAACCCTGTACACACTTTTACATAAACGGTTACATGGCTGCCTTCTTATCTTCTGCTGTCGGCAACCCAAACATCGTTTCTGAGAAAGTCTAAACCATAAACGTCTTTAAGCAACTTGACCTATTACAACATTGCAAAACATTAAACTCCAAGGGGGAAAAAAAAAAGCTTGAGCAGAGTCCACTAGAGGTGACAATACCAAAGGCTGACCAAGTTTTGCTTCAAATGTGACCACTAAATGGCTATGTGACCATCAGTGGATGCTAAGTTACCATGAATCCTAGTTATTAATAAAATAAAATATTTACTTCACATTTCTTTCTTCTGACTGTGGGCAAAGTTCTTTGCAATAATATATTTAAGAGACAAACCTTGTACTGTCCAGTGTCAAAGTAAGAGTAGTAATGGGACCAGAGAGATGTCTCAGAGAACAAAGGTGCTTGCTTGCTGCCAAGTCTGATGACTTTGACCTGAATTCCTGGAGCCTACGTGGTAAAAGAACAGAGCCTGAACTCCTGCAAGCTACTCCACATTACAGTTTGTATGTGTCCATGCACATATACACATGGCATATAGATACACACATGTGTGCATGCACACACACACACACACACACACACACACCAATGCAATAATCATAATATGATTGTTTTGGCAGCTTAATGTGAGGCACAAAGGTGTATGTGACATTTGTTTTGGGAAACTCTTAGGAGGAAGAACTCAGAGTCTTTAGTAGCAGATAATATAAGTGTGAGAAATGGCTCTTAGGATGAACTTCAGAATATTTACGACAGGTTAATGCCTTTTATTGAGAAAAATACCAATACATTTTTCATTTTATTGGGCTTGAGATACCAGAGACACATTCTAGAGAATATTACCCAGTTAGTTAATATGGAAAATGTATATTTGATGGCCACTAGGGTGATATCTAGCAATGATAACAGGGAGCTGGAAGCAACCATTTGTCTCATCTTTATTGTGTGTGTGTGTGTGTGTGTGTGTGTGTGTGTGTGTGTTTGTCAGTAGTTTAAAATGTATGCATTTGTTAATTTTTATAAATGATCTAAAAATAAGGAATGTGCCTGAATACCACTGAAGTTAATTCAGGCACTCTTCTGCAATAACCACTTAGAAAATATTTGCTGTCTCCTCTTGTGCTCACAGATCGTATTGGACACTTTTTTTTTTTTTTTACCAGGACAACATAGTGAAAAGATGAAGGACACTAGAGAACTCTTAGGAAGAAGAATTCAGAGGCTTCAGTAGCAGATTATATAAGTGTGAGAAATGGCACTTAGGATAAATTTCAGAATATTTATGACAGGTTGATGCCTTCTATTGAGAAAAATACCAATACATTTTTCATTTTATTGGGTTTGAGATACCAGAGACACATTCTAGAAAATATTATACAATTAGTTAATATGGAAAATGTAAATTTTATGGTCATTGGGGTGATATTCTAATCAGAAAAGATGTAAACTATAAAAAATCATATCTGAAGAGCACAAGGAAGCCTTTGGAATAATAAAGTGGAAAAACGGAGTGGAAACATCATTACAATGAGTCAATACTTATGAATTTAGAGGGTGTTAGAGACCAATTAGGAGTCCACACTTAGAACACCAGCTGAATTCGAATTGTGCTTCCACAGATTATATAGAACTGGGAAATTATTTAGTTTCTTTCAACTATTCAGGCTTCATTTTAAAAGGAGTGTTACATACCTATTGATAAAGATCCTGGCATACCCAAATAATCAAGTTTATTACTTTTCAAGTCTCTGATGGAGTTGAAGATCAGGTAGCTTAGTTTTACAACGAAGCTTAGTTGTTTAAGAGTTAACATGTTTTTAGGTCTAGATAGACGTTTTAAGTTGATAATGACAAGATGTGATGGAGATTGATTTACATTCAGAATTTTAGACGCACCAAGATGAGAAAGGCTTTTTCTTCAAGGCTGTCAAATACAAATAGCCAAAACACTAAGAATGTAACATTTATATAATTCCTCATTGCATCATGGTTCTTCTTGCTATAGGCAGTTTATTGTATTCATGTATAATTATATAAATGTATACGTAAAAAATAATTTTAGAAAAACATTTTATTATCATGTTTATACAATGCCTGGCATATATCAATATTTTTAAATATGTTATCAATTACTAGCAATTGATTTATATATTTTCATTTATTTATTAATAAGTTTGTATCCCCCTCAGGAACAGTCATAGGGGAGGGGAATAAGGAGAAATGGGAGGGAGGGAAGAATGGGAGGATACAAGGGATGGGATAACCATTGAGATGTAAAAAGAATAAATTAATTAAAAATTTTTAAAAAGATCAAATACATTAAATATGCCCATAATAGTCTCAAAGAATAAATTAAAGATGAAAACAAACAAACAAACAAACAAAAATTTGCTTACAGTGCCACCCTATTAGTGACTGAACTGAACATTGAACATGGAGTGTTGATCAAACAACAGACATCCTTGCACACATGGATGTGTATTTCATGCCCATACTGTTCTATCGATATGTTTTAGTTTTGACTAACATTAAGAAAGTGAAGTGAAAACTGTTGTAAAACAAGTGATGCCTGCCTCAAAGTCCTATCAGTGTAGGGTACTTCCAATGAGGAGCACATCCTCGGATTAGGCCAGAGCTTATGTGATGATCCCTGCTAATACCCGTGAGCACTGTAACCACACAGCAAACTTTCAGGGAGGCCTAACTTAAAAACCTTCGTCAACAAACCAAATCCCTCAAATCCCACAGTTCTGTGTTGTCTGTATCTGCTCAGCCATACCCTTGCTTAAGTAAAGTGTGTGATGCTGTGATCTACCTCAGTCAGTAGAAATTCTTATGGATTTGCTGAGCTATATTTAAGTGTAGAGACAATCGCCATTATTTTTATTATTGACCCAAGCATACTAAACAGGGTATTTACAGTGTTTTCTTAAATGTTAATTATATATTATCTCCACAGCTTTAGGGGCAGAAAAATATTTTCTCTTCAATCATTTAAAATGTCTATAAATTTATGTAATATATTTCAGATTTCATCCAGACTTTCCTAATTTGATCAAACATGAAAAATGCCACTTACTTTAAATCTGAGATTTATAGTTATACTGAGTATTAATTTTGTGCTACTTTGATTGCTGCAGCCAGGAATGTCAGTTATCAATGATGAATAAGTATTTATCCATACACTCAAAACAAATTCTTAAAAACTATCACAGAATGGGTGGTTCACATCTAGCTTTTCATAAGCAGAGGGCTTTGTAGAAAATGGTAGTTGGGCTAAGTGGTAAATGTGAGCCACATCAGCAGCTAGGAGAAGACAATTCTAGGAAAATGAGTAAGAAATGGGTGTCTAGGCTTATAACAAAAGATAGAAGGCACGTGAGGTGAGCCATGGTGGTCAACAGGGATTGTGACTTAGGAGGAACTTGAAAGTCATTGGGACTTTAGCTGACTGTTTCAGAGAATAGAGGAAATACTTGCTTTTGCCTTTACTGTCTGCTAGTCTCCTTATCTGCCATTGAGGTACATTTTAAGAGAGCACAGATAGTTGAACAGGATGGAAGCACTCTATATCGTGGTCATATTCAGGTGAATCTTGCTAGGATTAGGAACTGAAAATATAATATTTTCCTCTATCCTGAAAAAATGGAATTATTTCACAGTTTTGAAGAGTAGTAATGATTTTGATGGGTAGATAACAAACAAGCATAGTCTCTGTATCTCTTAAGAATAATTTTCACTTAGTAGATAGCCAGTCTGTGTGAGACGTGATGGAAGATAAATATCCTACAAGATCGTGAGTGCTAAAAGACGTGGAGACTAATCTGCTTCATGTGTCCAGCTTCATTGTGTGTCCAAGTCCTTGAGACCATTGGTATTTAGATTACTGTTGCCTTTGTGAAGAAAATCCTTATAAAATCTTTAAGCACAAGACAATTTTGCTCTACTTAACTTATATGAACCCTGGACTTAACTGTTTCTAGTGCCTTGATAAAGCATCCTACAGCAAGTGAGAGTCCAAAGGATGATTACGCTCCTGATTCCTGAACGCTACATCCGTAGGTTTTGGTGCCTATGGTTTTCAGTACGAAGAGCATAAGTACTGAAAATGAACGTATTTTCACAATGCTCATTCTATATTTTATGCTTGATTGATAGAATTATCAATCATTAAATCTTGGCTTATATCTATATTTGCATCTGTACCTATATCCATATCTGAATCCATATCCATATTTGTATCTGTATCTAGGACACCTATATATGTGTGTGTAGCTGTATCTGGGTCTATTGTTTTGAACTTTTCTCTGTCAGTAAATTGTGGAATTCCCGACGCTATGGATTATTTACATTTGCATTGCTGAGAGAGGTTTTATTTTTGTTTGTTTGTTTGTTTGTTTTTAACCAGAATTGATATTTTTGTTTTGTACCAACTGGAATAGAGATCCCAAAAGGTGCTTTTTAGCATGTCAAAACCTGAAACTTTAATTTTTCTCACTCATGGAGCACAGCTTAAAACCAGATGCAAGAGAAGACTTTCATTTTGACAAATGGCTAAACCAAAAGAAACATGTGGGATGTTCTCTAAGTATTCGTGTCATTTATAAACACACACACACACACACACACACACACACACACACACACACACACACACACACAATTACATGTGCAGTTTCTATGGCTACATAGAATGTAAAACCAAATTGAATTTTTTCACTGTTTATGTTTTTGCATGTGTAACCAGGTTAGGATCCTCAGTTGCAATTTTGCTTTTCCTACAGCTACCAGCCATGCTCAGTGCTTGAGAAAACAGTTTTGAGGCTGAACAAAGAAAATCTTAGTATCATGAAAAGACGATGCTGTGCACACACATCATTTAAAAACTCTCATTTGTCTGGTGACTTCCAAATCATCTGGTTTCAACCTAGCAAGGTATGCAGTTCTGTGATTTTAAACTGCAAAAGGCAGTGGACACATTAAGAAAAATATAATTTGTAGTTTTCTTCAATTATATAGATCAAAGGCTCAGAGATCATTTTTTGTTTTTACTATTTCCTGAAATTCAATTAGTATAGCACACAGAATAATTTTATTAAAGATTTTATATTTAATTGTAAATATATTATATTATTAGGATTTCAGAATATTATAAAATCATTGCATATAAACTTTAAAATATTTAATCTTTTATTTTATTATAATTATTAGAGATGTTTCTCGATATACAATGATTACACTAGTATAATTTTAAGACAATGCAAAAGAATTATTTCTTGGCACAATATTCTTCCCTCATTTAGACCCAGAGTTAAAATGTATCACCTTAGTTATTGTTTATCTTACTTTAAATGGGCATTGAAAGAGAAGCTCAGTTTGAACTTTTGCTTCATGTTATGCTCTGTTTTCTTTTTTTCTTCAAAGAAAGCTATATATTTTTCTAAGCAGTTTTAAAAATAAATGTTTTTTCCCATTACATAAGAAAGACTAAATTTGTATATAGTCTCAAAAGTAGAATTATAGAATTGGATTCTTCATTTGCCAGATTTACCCACAACCATCCATCAATAAATATAGCATGGTAATTGTATTTAGTATGACATGCAAAGCCAACAATCAAGTTACCATAGACAATGGAATACTACACAGCAAGTGACCCCTGACAATTGGCTAACGGTAGGTCACAAGTTCACTTCTCATTTGAACTTGATATTTTTTCCTGTTTTTACCAGGCAGACCATCTCTAAGTTATGTAATGAGTAAAATTCTAAAGTGGGCTACCAAATTTTGGGGTTCTCTGTGCACACAATTATTATCAGTTATCAATCAAATATTACCCTAAGTGTTACTGTAAAGAGATTTTACAGGTGAGTTAGGGCACTAAATCTATTAACTATAAAGGGCTGAGATTGCTCTGGTGGGACAGACATGATCATAGGAGCCATTTATGTGTTAGATTAAGATTCAGAGACAGAGAAGTCAGACACTCAAAACCATCATGGTGAGCTCAACATAGTGATGTATTTGATTTTGATAAACCAAATATCAAGAAGAGTAGACATCTATATGGGAGCTGAAAAGGGACCATGGCAGTCACTCAGTGGACCAATGCAGACTATACCTGAAACTATGAAGAAAATAAGTCTGCCAGCAACTCACATAAATTTGGGAACATAGATTCAGTCTCAGCATGCAACCTTCCATATGGAACTTTTTACTTTAACTTTGGAATTTCCTTCATATAGAATATAGTCGTGCTAACCTTTGTTACTTAGAGCCAATAAACGAATGTTAATCACCCTAGTAATGTTGGGGAATCTGTTACAAGCATAAAATCTAATATGTCATACAATTCCCAGTCTGCATTGCTCCAGCTCTGTTATAAAATTCATAAAAGGATCCTCTGCAGGAAAAAAATTCTTCTACCAGCCCATGACTTCCCTTGTCTTATTTACATCTCACAATGGACCTATCTCTTAAGGATCATCAACTTCATGAGAATATCTCATTTAGAAGCCTAGAATATCTACATTCAGGGAATCCACGAACTTTTCAAGGAGAAAAATATAAAATCTCTTACTGCCAATAGTCAACAAAAGTTGTGTTAGAGAAATAGTTCTTCTGGAAACTGCCTGGAATTTTGTCTTTCCACCCTAAATCATAGATACTCTAAAATTTGCCGTTAGACTTACATCCATTTCCTGAATAGCCAGAATGTATGAATTTGAACTTCTCGCACTCAATAATTACTTTCAATATACTGTACATTTACCATAGTTATCTGGGGCAAAACTAGCACTATTGTTGCATAATTCTCTTTCAGAACATAACCATTTTATATCTGTGTCAAAAGAATTTTTAGTAAATCTTAATTTTCAAGATTTCTCTATGATGAACACATAACTCATAAGTTATGGAAAATGAAATGAGGGAAGTGATGTTTTAGAAGTCATATTTGAAATTCCCACAAGCTTTGTGAGACCATTGTCCCAGCGTATCTGGCAGGAATTACACCATTGTGGATCAAGAGTTGGTGATTGGCTTGGTGTTTATATTACTCTTCAGATACCATGCAGACTATCTTCCTAATGCTGGAATATCGGGTGAAACCTCTATGTCAGTCCTTATGGTCAATTTAGGTGTTGTCATCAGCAATGCGGCCTTGCTATCAGTTTGTGGAGAGAAATCTATAGCTTTGGTAACAGCCTGTGTTTTGGGAGGATTTCTATGAGGCTGTTTTAGCCAAAAACTCAATAATGAAATCTACAAAAACACAAACAAAGAATGAAATGAAATGACGAAAATAGTTCAAGACATAAAAAACAGAATCACTAAAGGAAAGCCAAACAGTAGGAAGCCAAACAAGAACCTCACAAGTAAGCGTTATCCCCCACAATACTAGTGAATCTCAGGTGCTGAAGGCAAGACAGAACAAATGGATATGTTAGTCAAACAAAATGTTAACCAAACAACAGGAAATCTGGGATACTATAAAAATTACCATATCTAAGATCAATAAGACTACATGAGGGTGAAGAAACAGAGATGAAAGGCACAGAAGAAAATTTTTCTAATCTACTAAAGGATATACCTATCAATATCCAAGAAGCATACAGAAAATCAACTAGATTGTTCTGGAAAGAAGTGTAACATGACACATAATTAATACAACATTAAACATACAGAAAATTAAAGAACATAAATACTGAAGGGATAAAAAAATCAAATAACGTATACAAGAAGATCTATTAGAATAAGATTCAACTTCTCAATACAGACCCTAAAAGCTAGAAGGACCTGAATGAATGTTTTACATATTCTAAGAAACTACAGTGCCAACCCAACAAAACTTTCAATAACAATATGTGGAGAAACAAAAGCATTCCGTGATAAAAGCAAATTTAAATTGTATAAATTTAATACAATTTAAATTGTATAATTGTATAAATTGTACAAATTAAATTGTATAAATTGTATAAATATAGCTGTACAGAAGGGGATAGAAAAAAAAAACCTTCAATTTTGAGAGGTTAACCAAACTGACAAGACACAACAAATCAAAAGGTGGGCGTGTCCCACGCTACAACAAGGAAACCATAGAACTCAGCAAACACTGCTTGTTGATCATTTTCAACACCAATGGTTGCAGTTCCCCCAATAAAAAGACACAAGATAATAGACTGAATTTGAAAACAGGATCCATCCTTCTGCTTCAACAAAAATCCACAACTTAACATCAAGAATCAGAATGGCCCACATCAAGGAAATCAATAATGCCTAACTGTGATGAGGATGTGAATTAAGAGTAGCCCTGCTGGTGGGATTGCAAACTCACGCAACTACTGCGGAAATCAGTGTGGGAGTTTCTCAGATATCTGGGGACAGATCCAGTGCAAGATCCAGCTGTATCACTCTTGTGCACATACCCAAATGACTCTACATTCTGCTAGACACTTGCCCATCAATATTTGTTGCTACTATATTCATAACAGCCAGGAGTTAGAAACAGTTTAAATGATCATCAAGAAATGAATAGATTAAGAAAATGTGATACATTTGTCAATGGAACGTTGCTCAACTGTCTAAAATGAAATCACTAAAATCACAGGTAAATGGAAAGAGCTAGAGAAAAAAAAATCAACCTGACTGAGGTAACCCAGACACACACAAGAAAACAATTATGATATGCATTCTCTTATGTGTGGATGTTAACTGAAATTATCTCCCATCAGCAGGCTACAATCCTTATAACAACAGATATTAGGTATAGAATGGAGGACTCGTGGTGTGATCTCCCCAGAAAAGGCACATGGAATACATTTATGAATCAAACATGTAGAGGGGAGAAGTGACGAAGTAAGGGAGGTAATATTGGGAGGGACATCTAAACAAAGACTATTATAGTGACCATATGGAAACATAATACACTAGAAGCGTCTAAAAGTATATACGTATATTAAAGAAGTCAATGTGGAATCAGCAAATAATGAAGAGACAACGGCATAAACAGACATCTTTCATCAATAAATAAAACCTCCAGTGTCAAGAATGGGTTACATCTAACAGAGTTGTTAGCCAAAGGGCTTATGGAAACCCCAAACCAGCCAGGATATTTCAAAGTCTAATAGTTTCTTTGAGCAAACTGGTGAATGCTGTGTTGCTGCAGACAATACTTACACAACATATTGAACACAGAGAAGTTGATCTTGTGCGTAAATAGATCCTCAAAAAAACTCAACAATCCAATTTAAAAATGGTATGTAGAGCTAAACAGAAAATTCTCAACAGAGGAATCTTGAATGGCCTAGAAGCACATAAAGAAATGCTCAACATCCTTAGTCATCCGAGAAACGGCAATCAAAATGACTCTGAGATTCCATCTAATACCTCTTAGAAGGGCTAAGATCAAGACATAAAATGACAGCACATGCTGGATGGGACGTGGAGCATGGGGAACGCTCCTTCACTGCTGATGAGTGCAAACTTCACAACCACTTTGGAAATCAGTCTGGTACTTTCTCAGAAAAACAGGGAATAGAGTTACCTCAAGACCCAGCCATACCACTCAAGGGCATATACCCAAAAGATGATTAACCATACCACAAGGACACTCTCTGAACTAAGTTCATAGCAGCTTTATTTGTAATAGCCAGAAACTGCAAATAACCTAGATGTCCCTCCACTGAAAAATGGATAGAGATAATGTGGTGCATTTACACAATGGAATACTCCTCAGCTGCTAAAAACAAGAACATCATGCAGCTTTCAGTCAAATGGATGGAACTAGAAAACATCATCCTGAATGAGGAATCTCAGAGCCAGAAAGACACATGTAGTATGTACTCACTCACAAGTGGACATTAGCTATATATTAAATGATAGCTATATTACAGTCCACAGACCCAAAGACCTAAGTAACAAGGAAGGCTCAAGGTAAGATGCGTACATCCCACTCAGAAGGGGAAATAAAATAGACATAGAAAGTGGTTGAAGAGAAGAAGCTGCAGGGCGAGGGTTTGGGGAGGCGTAAAAGATAGGAATCAGATGTGGGCAGCGAGGTGGTGGCAGGTGAGGGAACTAGGAGATCGAGCAGACACCATCAGGAGAGAGCATCTCTGACACAAGCTGGAGATCTAAGACTGAGCAAGCCCCTAGGAGACTATGGGGATGACTCTCACTGAGACTTCTAGTTGAGAGAGGGTTCATGAAGACTTAAGAGGCAATCTCTAGAGTTCGTGAGAAAGTTAGTCCCCATTCTCCACTCAACTTTCACACAAACTCTGGTGCCTCATATTTGACCACATCCCCTGGATGGGGAGACCTGGTGGCACTCAGAGGAAGGATAGCAGGCTACCAAGAAGAGACTTGATACCCTATGAGCATATATAGGGGGAGGAGGTTTCCCTCAGTCACAGATATAGGGAAGGGGAGTAGGGGGAAAGTGGGAGGGAGGGAGGAATGGGAGGATACAAGGGATGGGATAACAATTGAGATTTAATATGAATAAATTAATAAAATATTTTTAAAAAGAGGCAATTTCTAGCCAGGCAGGACTTCAGTGGACAGAGGGAAGCATCAAACCACTTACAAAGCCTTCAACTCAAAATTTGCCCTGTATACAAAACAAGCAAGAATTAAGATGGGGCAGAGATTGACTCTCCAAACCTAAGACGCACTCCATGGGAGAAAGGCAACCCTTGACACTATTAATGATACTCTGCTGTGTTTGCATTCTGGCATAACTGTCCTCAAAAAGGCTTCACCCAGCACCAGATGGAAACAGATGTTGAGAACCCCAGCCAAGCATTAAGCAGAGCTCGGGGAGTCTTACAGAAAAACAGGGCCATGGATAGTAAGTCTGAAGGGAACAAGAACTTTTCAAAAAGACCAACAGAGTTAACTAGCCTAGGCCTTTAGGACATATAGAGACCAGAACACCAACCAAAGAGCATGAATGGACTGGACCTAAAGCCCTGACAAATACGTAACTAATGGACAGCTTGGTCTTCATGTGAATTCCTAACAAGTGGGGGGAGGTTGTCACTGATGTGGACTCTGTTACCTGGGGTGGGTTTGTATGGTATGGGGGGGGCAAAGGCTCCCCTTTTCTGAGGAGAAGGAGAAGGGGGAAAGAGGAAGAGAGTGGGAGGGTTGAACAAGGTGGAACAGAGGGAGGGGGCTCTAATTCGGATGTAAAATAAATAAATAAATAAATTTCATTTAAGGAAACCAAATACCTGGAAGTTTGAATATTGTTAAGGTAATATATTGCTCCACAAATAAGCCCTTATTTAACAAACTCTATTGCAGTTACTGTTCGCTCCATTAAACCTTTTACTCTCACCTATTTTTGGTGTTGGTGGTTCAACTGAAAATAAGAGTAGGAATAAAATATAAAAGCTATATTCTAAACGTTTGAATATCTTTCATTAGCTGGAGATTAAATTAAAATTATGCACAGCAGAAATTCAATTCAGTAAAACTTTAGCAAATGGGATAACCAGAATTAAAAAACTAGTGAAACACTACTATGTTCTTATTAAAATGGCTAACCATCAAAACACTGGCCACAGCAAATGCTGGCAAGGGTGTGGGACGGGAGAAATTGCATTTGTGGCAATCTCAGGTACAGCTCTAGGACAGCCAGACTAAGATACAATTTATCAGATGTTCAAACATCTGGCTGTCATTAGCGCCTTATGTAGCAATCTCACCCTTTAATACTTAAACACACACACACACACACACACACACACACACACACACATATATATATATATCCATTGTATAAATATATAATTCATATGAAAATTATTCTCAGCTACCTAAAGAAGTTGCATTTATAACTGTGCTAAATTGGAAGAAATCAACATGAACGTTGGTAACTAATTGGAAAAATAAACTGTATTTTGCCTAGAAACTGTTTTTAAGTGTTAAAAAAGACACACACTCTTGAACTGTAAACAACTAGAAAAATGAATTTAAATGCATGGTATTAGGTGAAAATAACAAATATGTAAAAACAGTATAGTATATGGTTCCAACTGTATGATGGTATTTGGAAATATAAAACTGAGGAATCACCAACGTGTTCATCGATGGCCGGGGGTTAAGGCATAACGGACTAACAGGTGGAGTGCAGGGCAGTTTCAGGGCAGGGAAACTGCTCTACTTGACATTATAATGGCGCACAAAGTCGTTGTACATTCATCAAAGCCCAGAGAATGCACAACAGCAAGTGAACTTTGGATTCTGAGCGATGGTGATGTGCCAAAATGGGATCATCGTGTGTTACAAATGCACATCTCTGGCACAGGAAGCTGGTGGGGAGGCCAGGCAGACAGACCGTGGATATAAGAACTCTATGCTTTTCATTACATTTTGTCTTAAAAATCCATAACTCAGCGTGTGATGCTTTGGCATTCTGAATACTTCTAAATTAGAAGTAATGAAAGGCTTTCGAAACAGCTTGAGTTGAGGACGTCCTATTCTTGTTTCTCCCCTCAAGTAAAGACAGAGTCCACATGCCCCTTTCTTTCTTTTCTTTTTCTTTTCTTTTTTTTAAACTAGCATGAGAGGAACTTGAAGGTAAGGGCAAGGATGGAAGTGACGTAGATAGGGTGTTCACATACAAGTTCTAAGAAATAAAATTATATAAAAAGAATCTGTGCTTCATAATTTTGTTTAATTTTGTTTTTGTCAACATGTTGGCATTGTATGTACATGCTATGTTAGTCTAAAAGGAAATTTTCTATACCTTATTTTTAATTATACTGCTGCAGTATTCACCTAGTATTTGCAAGGTTCTGGGATTGGTCTTTGTAATTACTAAAATAAATAAATATTGGTTATATGATAAAGAAATCATGAGTTTATTTATTGCCTTTGCGAGACATAAAAGAAGAACACAGAAGTGCAGAATTCTCTGTATAGGTAACATCTAAATTGATCAGAAAAATAAATTCAATTATACTGCTTCAGAATCTCAGAAAATTAAAGAGTAGGTTTTGAGGCAGGGCGTGGTGGCTTAAGTGCCTGTAGTTCCAGCACTGGGGAGGCAGAGGCAGGCAAATCGCTGCGAGTTCAAGGCCAGCCTGGTCTACAAAGCAAGTCCAGGACAGTCAAGGCTACACAGAGAAACCCTGTCTCGAACCCTGCCCCCCAAAAAAGATTAAGTCTGGATATTCCCCCAGAAACTCCTCTCCCAGTGACCTCATTTGTTCTGGATTTTAAACAGTCCCCATATGCCGATGAGTACCCTTAGCACCAACCTCTGCTTTAAGTTCCTACCTCACGAATCCAACTGCGTTTTCCTTGGTTCCACTGGGATTTCAATCATCTGAAACTTTAGTTATAAGTGCACTCCTTCTTCCACTTCCTCCCCAAAACCTGCCCTGACCTAGTGTCCTTTACCTGAGTAAACTGCAAATATACACTTCAGATTCTACAGCGAAAAATTTGGAGTCATCTTCGACTCTTCCTTTACATTCAGAAATTTAGATGCACCAAGATAGGAAAGATGTCTTCTTTAAGGCTGTCAAATGCAAAGAGCCAAAACACTAAGAATGCAACACCTATATAATTCCTGACTGTGTCACGGTTCTTCTTGCCATAGGTAGTGTACATATGTGTAATAGTATAAATGTATATGTACAAAAGTAAAGTAATTTTTAAAATAAAAAAAAAGGAGTGACCCATACAGAAGGTAATAATTTCATAGATTCATGATACATTTGCCGACATATTTGGAGGCTTTATTGATAAGATGAACTAGGAGTGAAGTCACTTTCTTTACAAGGCGTTCGTGTTTTGTATGACTCTTGTGTTTATGTGTCAGTGAACTGTTTTCCCATCTCCCAATCTGTAAAATTTGCACTAACCTCAGCAGATGCAGTCCAGACCAGCACAAGGAAAGTTTGAAGTGTGCTCACTTCCAATATGTCAATATAATAATACTAGAATTCTGTGTTATCAGCATTATATTTTCATTTTCAGTGTTAATATCTAGAAAAGCAGCAAAAATTGTATATATAATATAAATAGTAAATTTTTAGAGTGTTTTCAATCAATAGCACAAGCTATGAGGGGTATTATAAGCATTCACGTGCATAAAATGAATAATACATTCCTCTATGTTATCCTTCAAAGTGATATCTATTCAGTGATTTGATGGTCATCTTAAGTTTTTGTTTATATAATAAGAGTGTAAAATGCTAAATGAAAACTTTTCAGTGAGCTGCCTTGGGCCAGATGTGTTTTGTACCGTCTTCTTGTCATTGTTCTGCATTATAAGGATGCATCTGGAAAGCGCATCTTGAAATTATTTCCAGAAAAACTCTCTCATTGGTGTTTGATCCTGAGAGAGTTTGAGTGCACAATCTGAAGAAGACAAAGATATGCAGCTTTTTTTTTTTTTAAGGAAGCATTAAGCAATGCCTGGAAACAGGCACATATGAGGGTTTACAGTCTTTGAGAGAATTTTCCTGGGAGTCAAAATCCTTCATGGGGGACCAGCAGCACCATAGCAAACTGCTCCATTTCTTGATTCCTGTAAATCAGCACCGACTTAAATACCATAGTAATTCCTCCATTTTAGAGTACTCTTTCAAGCAACAAATTGATTTGTAAATTTCTTCCCTTTTGAAATCTTGAACTGATTCTTTTCCTTACCATATTGTACAAAACACACATCTAAGGCGTCCGTGAGGGCTAACTAGTGATATTTTTTTCTTTTGCTCTGACATCATTTAATTGTCTGTCTCAAGGCGATGAGTCCTTGCCTGGCTCGCCTGCTAAACACAGGTTTCAATATCAGCAGCTTTTGGATCCCAACCTAAAACGTTTCTTTGAAGTTCATCTTGTCTCTCCTTGTTTCAAGGTTGGAATTCAGAAAGCACAATACTCACATAGCCTGACTTTTTTGGTACTATCCAAAGCCTTTAATTGCTTGGTCATGTTTACCACCTTGCTACATACGGTGTAGTGGACAGATTAATTAAGTAGATATATATTTCCCCATCTGGTTGTAAAGACAGCAATGGCTCGCAGTCTGTCCCATTTCCCACAAGCTTCCTGTAGGCATCGGTGAGTGTGTGATCTCCTGTGGATGGCGCACTGAGGCCACATGGCATCAGCTTTGCAGAATGTCAGCGTCATCTCCATCACTGGATCGTAGAGGCACTCCTTGAGTTATTGATCCTGAGAAAATAATGGCTATTGGTGGTTTTGGAATTTTCTGGAAGTTTACTTTACTCTGCTGCACTGAGAATACAAATCCCCTGAACAGCTTTTTAGAATAGCCTCCTCTAAAAGAAAGGGGAGAGATGAATCATAAAAACATCTTCCATGTAAGAGTTACAGTTTCTCGTATTGATCTTCCTGCGTATTTTCAACAAGGAGTTGAAATGAGTTCTGCAAAGATGGAGTACGTCCTAGCCTAAGTTGTCTCCAGACAGACATTTGTGCAAAAATGAAGAAAAAAAAGTCAAACCTCACCACACAACTAAGAAACAACAAATAAATCAGCAACATTAAAAATAAGGGTTTGTTCAGAACTCCGCTCGACCTCATTGAAGCATTATCAGCTCATGAGTTTCAGTTGTTATGTATGTACACACTCAAATATCACTTTCTTAAGAAACTCTGTTGAAAAATTAACAATTATAGTTGAAAGAGTGAAAAGTGACCTTAAAAACCTAAGGTAATGTAAACATGATCTGTATTAAACTTAATATTAAAGTCAAAATTTTATTAATGTTTTAAATTTGCCAACAATATTTAAATAAAGTCTATTTGACTTTACATTCTAAGAATAATTCTACTTGTTAAATTATTCAATATTTGTCAAAAATAACACTCGCTTATACTCACTGAGCCTCGCAGCCTGCGGGGTAGCATACACTAATTGACTTATCACTAAGACAATGAGCTCCACATAAAGCTTTGCTGTAGACAAAATTAAGGTGTGAAGTATTAAGTTGTTGAGTTTGGATCATATACGTGTGTTGCTACCAATTAGAATTGAGACACATATTTGCACTCTCTCCATTTGCAATTATTGAAGGTAAAATTATTTATATCATGCATATCATGCACTAAAAACATAGCATTTTACAGACAATTGTTATAAAAGCCATATGAATACAGTCCAAGTTCTCATAGCTGTATCATGTCATTTCTGATATGAAATTATGTGAATTTACGATTTTAAGCCCCTACATTCTGGGCTCTAAAAATATGACACACTTTTCTAGATATGCTAAATTGTCTGTACAAAGCAAAATGCTTATCAAAGTTTATCTTACACTGCCTCATCTTGTTTATATCTAAATGATCCAATACCATCTTAGCTAATGAATAACATTCTCCTGGGTTATAAACATGAAATTAAGGAGAATATTACATCATTTATGAAAATTCCTCACTGAGAATTAAAAATAAGATATACAGTACTTTATGTAATAACAGAATTTGTATAGTACTTACTTTTAATTTTAAAAATTAGCCTTATTATGCAGTTTGGGGATCACAGGATAATTGAGTTCAACATGTGTTTGCTGTGTAGTCTCTGCTCACATTACCTTCAGTATTTGTATAAAGAAGGCTGCCATGCTGATCTTTTGCCACCATCAAGAGCCCGTTTTCACATTAGTGTGTCCTCTTGTGGGATATTCCATAGGCTTTGAAAAACGGTACAATGTTACATATTCAACTCTTCAGTCTCAGGTATGGTCTACAAAGGAAAGAATTGTCACTGCCTGGATGCACTCTTCTTTTAGGAGTGCTCCTCTCCTTCCTTCCTGAGACAGTGTTTCCTATTGTCTCTGGAGTACAGCCTGGTCGTACAGCTGCAATCATGACATTCATATCCTTGCTATATTAACTCATCTCCTGTGATGATACAGGTCTAGATTCTGAGATGAACCTGTGTCCTCGCTGAGTATTTTGTACACTCAAGATCTAGATTTACCAAAGGTAATCTGTGTTTGCATCTGGTGGAGGAAAATGAGTGCCAGTGCCTATGTCACATTCTCACCAGCATCGTGTTGCCAGCATTATGAGTGTCATCACTTGAGTGAACCTATAGTGGCGAGCCACTGAAGTGATTAACGGTTCCACCAACAGCATAAGGTGCAGAGTAACATTGTTTAATTACCTTCGGTGCATTGTCTTTGGTGAGAAGTTTTTGGGGACAACTATTGCCTGGTGTTGAAGTCATTCATTTCCTTGTTGTTTATTTTCAATATTTTTGTATATTTTGGGTTAGTTATATATTTTGCAGATATTTACTCTCACTATATAAAAGAACAGCATTTTCACATGTTTGGGTTTTAATTTTACCTATCTGTTATTTCTTTAATTGATTGTGCTTTTTGCCTTGCATCTAAAGTCATTGCCAATTTCCAGGTTACACATCTTCCTTTCCTGTGCTAACTTTTAAGAGTCTTCTGTTTTAAAAATATTGTATAAAATTAATTTTGAGTATGGTTTGGGAATAACTGAGGGCTTTATTTAGCATAATTTCTTTACCATGAGAAAAAATAGTTGTTCCAAAACTATTTTTTAAAACACCAATAACTCAGGATCTAAAATAAACAAGAAATGGGGCCTTTTGAAACGGAAAAGTTTCTGTAATGCAAAGGACCACAGAACAAAAGAACAGCCTACTGACTGGGGAAAGCTCTTCACCAACCCTATATCTGACTATGGGCTAATATCCAAAATATATCAAGAACTCAAGAAATTAAACACCACCAAACCAAATAATCCAATTAAATAATGGGATATAGAACCAACAGAGAATTCTCAACAGAGGAATATCAAATGGCTGAGAAACACTTAAAGAAATGTTCAACCTCCTTAGTTATCAGGGAAATACAAATCAAAACAACTCTGAGATTCCATCTTACACCTATTAGAATGGCTAAGATCAAAACCTCAAGTGACAGCATATACTGGCCAAGATGTGGAGGAAGGGGAACACTCCTCCATTGCTAGAGGGAGTGCAAACTTGTACAACCAATTTGGAAATAAATCTGGTGCTTTCTCAGAAAATGGGGAGTAGTTCTAGCTAAAGGCCCAGCCATATCACTCCTGGGCATATACCTAAAAGATGCTCCACCACACAATAACATTTACTAAGTTATGTTCATAGCAACTTTATTGTAATAACCAGAATCTGGAAACAACCTAGATGTTCCTCAATCAAAGAATATATAAAGAAATTGTGGTACATTTACACAATGGAATATAACTTAGCCATTAAAAACTAAGGAAACCTTGAAATTTGCAGGCAAATGGAAGAAACTAGAAAAGATCATCGTGAGTGAGGTAATCTGGACTCAGAAAGACATGCATGGTATATACTCACTTGTAAGTGGATATTAGCCCAATAATGTAGGATAAAGAGGCTACAATGCACAGACCTAATGAAACTAAATGACAAGGAGGACCCTAGGGAGGATGCCTAATTCTCATTCAGAAGGACAAGTAGAGTAGAACCAGAAGCAGTGGAAGAGAAGGAACAGGAAGGGCGCCTACCATAGAGGTCATCTGAGAGACTCTGCCCAACGGGGGAACCAATAAGATGCAGAGATACACAACCAAACTTCATCATGAAGCACAGTGAGTCTAATGGAAGAGTTTGGGAAAAGAGAAACCTGGAGGGATCAGGAGCTCCCCAAGGAGACCAATGGAGCAAACAAATCACGGCAGAGTAAGGGATCCTGCAGAGACTGATGCACCAACCAAGGACCATGCATGGTGAAGACCTAGACCCTCTGCTCAGATGTAGTAGATAGGCATCACAGTCTCCTTGTGAGTCCCGTAACATAGCAAGTAGGGACTATTTCTGGCATAGACTCTGTCCCCCACATGTTGATTACTTCTACCTGGCAGAGTATTTTGCCAGGCCACAGACGAAGAGGATACAGGCAGTCCATATAAGACTTGAAGCTATGTGTTAGAGGAACAGGGCTCCCCTTTCGGAGGACTAAGGGAAGGAGGAAGAATATATAAGGGTGGGAGAGTGTCTCTGGGAGACAAAGAGAGAGGGGCAACAATCGGAATGCAAAGTGAACAAATTAAAAATAAAAATAAAAAACCTGCCTTATATAAAACAAGAAAATCTTTCAATTTTTGTATATTGCGATATCTTTTCTATTTTGACAAAAATAGTTTTTGTAATATTTCTATATCATTTATTAATATATAAGTGCGATAAACATTGTGTAATAAACACTAAGTGATAAATACTAAATTTACAAATAATATATATTTACATAAAGATAATTGTGGGTGGGTAATTCTGAGACAATTTTTCTACTTCACTGATCTGTAGTTGATATAATATTTATAATGGTAACAGCAGACCATAAATCAAAAAAAAAAATGGCTTTCCAATGAGTTTATTTCACTTCTATACAATGCTGACTCTTCTGTGTAGCTTGACTTTTGACTAATTTATTTCTCTTTCCTACCTCCCTATACTATCCTCATTCCTACCAACACCCCAACACTAGGTAGAAGAGAAAGTATGTTAGAGGGGAAAGTACTGTTGGATACTTCCTGCCGATTAGGGGCATCAAATCCTCTGGGACAAATTTGATCTTCATTATCAAGATATCTCTAACCAGCCACCAGCATTTCAGCAAACAGCAAACATCAATATTGGCAACAGCAGCCACAACAGTGGGAACAGCAGCCCGCCACCTCTCTTGGAGCTCTGGCATTTATATACTCTCTAAAGAGACCCCAGAATTCCAAATGTAAGCTATCCTCAGCTGGCGAAAACATGAGGCAAATCATCGTCGGCTTCTGTGAACAACTGAAGCAGTCCCATATTCTACACCTTGGATTAAAAGAAATACATATTCTTACAATATTTCTGGGTTTTTTGAGAAATCAAAATTCTCATTACACTTATGAGTCATTTTCCTGTCCATATATACCTTAAAATTATTTTGACAATATCTATACGATAACTTATGAGGTAGACTGTTATTAAATTCAACCTATTGTTGAATTTAGAAAAAATGCCATCTAGTATAATATTGACTCTTTCATTCACTAATGTGAAATATCTCTCAATTAAGTAACCGTTCTTTCACTTTTTTCTAGCAGAATTGCTTTGTCTAATCCTTATGAAGTTTTCATAAATGTTACCATATGAACATAACCTTTAGATTGAATGTGCATTATGGAGAGTATTTATTGATTGGCTTACATGGTATGTGCTAAATAGTTGAAAAAGTACTCTCTGGACCACCAAAGTTACTGTAATCAAATTCGATTCTACACGAGCTACAAATAAAGGACTTTTGCTAAATTTTTAACTCTGTCTATTCAGGACACGTTCACCTTTCTGTCTCCACATCTAGGTGAATATCTAGCTCTAATGTGTCTCAAAAAAAAAAAAAAAAAAAAAAAAAAAAAAAGGAAAAAAGGAAAGAAAGAAAGAAAGAAAAGAAAGGAAATACCTTGATATATACTACAAATTCAAAATAATGTACATATGACTTAGCTCCACTATGTACCATTATGTATCAAGGCAGTTATTATTTAATGATTAAGGTTAATATGTCATTAATGGTATAGAAGATGATGGATTAAAGGCAATTATTTGAGGAGGGAAGAAGAGAAAGGAGAG
Source organism: Acomys russatus (assembly GCF_903995435.1). Classification (NCBI taxonomy): domain Eukaryota; kingdom Metazoa; phylum Chordata; class Mammalia; order Rodentia; family Muridae; genus Acomys; species Acomys russatus. The sequence goes on from NC_067158.1 coordinate 56,924,316, forward strand.
AGAGAGAGAGAGAGAGACAGAGACAGAGAGAGAGACAGAGAGAGACATGCTTCACTATCCTATTTCTCAATATTCAGTATGTTGTAGCATTACTCTGGATTACATCCAAAAAGAAAAAAGGGGTTAAGAAGTTTCACAAAAATTATTTTTTAAAATAAATCTATGGCTAAAGAGCTGGCCAGCAAAAATCAGAAGTTTACTCATTAGTCTAGTTATATTTCAAAATTCATGTTTGGATAAAGTTGTTAGCCTAAGTAGTTAAATCAAATTTATTTAGATACCCAGAGATTTAAAACAATTACAAAAATCTTCACTATGTAAAACAATAGTTGCATTATGTGCTCATTAGTACATCGCAGAAAGAAAGGGGGAAAAAGCAGTGTTAAAGTCCATGGATATGTGATGAGTGACTGCATGTTACTGATTTATAGTCTGTTATCTAGATGGTGCCTTATTTCCTAGTACAACTCAGTTATTGGTAGTGGGTAAATAATGGTTCTTTCTTCTATGAGCACATACAGGGGGAGGAGGTCCCCCTCAGTCACAGTCATAGGGGAGGGGAATAAGGGGGAAATGGGAGGGAGGGAGGAATGGGAGGATACAAGGGATGGGATAACAACTGAGATGTAATATGAATAAATTAATAAATAAAATTTTAAAAATAATGTTCTCTCACTTTGTCTTACATGCGGAGACAAGCAACTATGGCATGAAATAATCACATGGTTCTGTGAAACAGGAACCAACAGAAGCATCATCTGTCATATACATGTCAGATGAAGCCACACAGAAAAACAAGACAAACAGCAAAATAGCTGTATTACTATATATCATTTCAAACTTGACTTATTTGTATATTAGTACAAATTCATAGTCTGAAATCTTAAAGAAATTATAAGGCTTAGCTCAAACCAGGAAAGCTTCAAAGGAGAGCTTCACAGAAGTACACGTCTGTTGCCATGGAAACAAAATGCTTTGACTAGAGACACATCATGTATGAAATAAAATGAATAAAGATATTTTACTGGAAGATATCAAAATTTGTTTATGGAATGAGTGCCAATTGAATCTTTTGTTTTCTTCTGTGGTCAACAGTGGGGAGCCTTGGATGAGAAAATTTAAATTTCTAACTTATTTGGAAAAACAACAAAGCGTTCTCTCCAATATTCTGGTTTTTAATATAAAATTTATCTTTACATTAACAACATATATCTTATAAAAAAACATTTTACCCAACTATACATTATCACTAGAAATTTATTTTCAAATTCCATATATGTGTGTGTGTTATATTTTATCATAAAAATAATCTCTAATAACATTAAAACATTATGTTAATATTGTACTTAATTATTTTCATGGGTACATAACACCAAATATATTAAAATATAACCTAAACATTATTAATTTAGGAAAAGGATTATTTTAAAAATTACTGTCTACAAACTATTTATTGGTATTGGGGATATTTTAATCACTGTACATAAATGCATTATACATAATCACACATACACAGACAATTAATCACCCTTTTTAATTATGTTGATTTATTTAGGATCTCTTACTTTTAAAACAAGCTTCTTGGAATGTTACAATAAACACAATTCCTATATAGAAACAATACTTTCCACTAGATGTGGAAAGACCTTTTTTCCCCTGGAACATGCAGGTACCAAGACAATTTTTTTTGTTTTGTGTTAAGAAAGATAAGTTGTGATAAAAACAAATATTGGTTGTGTAAAAAAATGTACAAGGCAGGAAGAACTGTGCCGGGGTTTGAGATGAGCCTTGTGGACAGTGTTGGGAAGGAATGGCCCACAGGCTCCGAGACGTCACGTGAACTGCCTCTCTTACTCCACACGTTACTCATTGCTGGCCCTATAGCTCTGCAGCGCGTCAGTAAGCAGTGGACCACTGCTTATTTCATAGCACCCAACCACCACTGGACACATGCACCAGCTACTCAGGCTTTTGGTCAGGATTCAGCTGAGTGTGACCAATAATAGGGGGGAAAAAAAAAGATCATAAGTGATGGCTCACTGAAGTGTCACTATCCCTACAACTGTTTAACTCAGGTGAACTGAGAATAAAGCTTTGTAACCACTGGAATATTTGTTGATTAAAAACAGAAGCACATAAACTCCCATTTTAAAATATTTTACTTCTAGCTTTCGTTCTGAGACAGGGTGAAAGAGAGATGACAACCTACTTCCCTTTTACCTCATCATCAACTCTGGCTCCCACATACAAGGAAATCTGTATGCTTATTTTCTGTGAGTATGAAGCTTAGATCAATTTTGGGGTGGGCGGAGTTGTGAAAAATTAAACTTCAGAGCAATAATGTAACCAAAGGCCTTAGAGCTTTAGTTTAGACTTTAAAGTTTTATATGAAAGTCTTAACATATGTATAACATAAACTGGGAATTTAGCTGCTAAGCATTTTTAAAACATAAAATCCATATATTTTCAGACTTAGCTCTGTCTACTGTTCATGAGGAACATTTAATTTTCTCTGAATAAAACACAAGAGAAAGTTGTTTGAGTTTTCCTGCTCTAAATTTTTAATGAAGCTTTAAAAACAAAATCTTTAAAATGTGTGTAAACGAATCAGCTGGACAGTATTGTCTCAAAGGCGAGGAAGAGATGAGATTGATGCAGAGCTCTCAAGAGGCTAATTAAAACTGAGCAAAGTACCAAATCTCATGTTTCACTTCCCTGCCAAAGTAACTGTTAAAATAAACCCATCAGTCTACCTAGGCATTATGGAATGCTTTAATCATATAGTAAACATTCTGTAATTCTGAGATGTACTCAAGATGGTAGATTCTTCCCTGAGAATATTACATTTTATTCATTTTGCATAAAATAGCTTTAAGTATATATTTCCTTAACTTTCTAAAAATTAAACACATATCTTTAGTATTATTATTTTAAAATCAAGGGTCTAAAACAGATTTGTTTTTTAAAGGTGTTACATCACATTTAGGTCCAAATTCTTTAATTCGGTCAAGTAATTTGGTGCTTCCAAAATTAAGTAACTAAAAAAGTACTAAAAGAATATAACATTATGTAGTTAATAATGTTATTGTGAGTAACATATAATAACTCATTTGCAGTATTGACTGTAAATTACATATTAAAATATGGTTATTTCAAAGATGAAGATATATTTGAAAAATACATTAGTGAATTTTTCTTTTTAAATGACATATCTTTAACAAAACAGGTTTTAATATATTCTGTTTCTAAAATATTTGGAGATATAATAACTATGAGAAAATAGAGGAGAAATAGATGAGCTCGAGAGAATTCCAGGTAGAAGACTATATAGAAAATAGCCCATATAGTCCCTGCGATATGTAAATTCCTTTCCTCTAGGTGCAGGTATGAGTGGTGTTGAACTCATCATGATAAAATGTCTATCTGGGAATTCCAGCCATGTAGCCCCTGAAGCCTACCACATTCTTGAATATGTTTTAATGATTTAGTTCAGTTTTATTTGATGAATAATAAACCTGTTGTGCCAGGACATGTAGAGTTGGTTCAAAAATTAAGAACACTTGCAGCTCTTACAGAGCAGCAGTGTTTGGTCCTTTGCACCAACACTGCAGGCACAGCCATATGTAACCTTGTTTCCATAGGGTCCAGTGTCCATGGACACCAAACATATGAGAGGCATGCACACATATATACATGCAGACAAAACTACCTATACACATAAAAATAAATAAATGCTTAAAAATAAATATTTCCATTTTTGTTGAGCTGCACAAAGAAACAAAGGCAGAGTCAAGGAAATAACCTACGCTGAGAGAATAGGCCTGACACTGGCTACCATTTCCATAGATTGTGGTGCTGGTGATTTAATTAACTACTTTTCATCATATTAAACTGAATAAAAAAGTCCAACTCTTGTATTTTAAAAGTACTATATTGTTTTCCAAGAGTTTTTTTTTTTTAACATGCATTATGTTTGACAAGGCAGGAAGGCTGATATTGTTATCAAGAAACTGAAATTCTGTTGGTGTCGCTCGAGTCTACAATTCCTGTTCTCCTCCTTAGGTTTTCTAACTCCAGGATTGCCTCAGATTGTGGTTGTTGTTGCTGTTGTTACTGCTTCTAATTCCATTTTAAGATCATGAATACTTGTATTCATTTCTTTCTCGCATTTGACTTACAAATGGATGTTAGCCACATAGCACAGGACAACCACACAATACCTAAAGAAGCTAATAACAAGGAGGACCCTAGGAAGGATGCTTAATTCTTATTCAGAGAGGAAACTAGAATAGACACTGAAAGCAGTCGAAGAGAAGGCCCAGGGTGGGAGCCTCCCACAGAGGTCCTCTGAAAGACTCTACCTCACAGGGTTTGCAAACAGATGCTGAGACCCACAGACAAACTTTGGGGTGAAGCACAGGGAATCTTCTTGAAGAGTTGGGGCATAAAAGGACTTGGAGAGTACAGGAGCTCCACAAGGAGACCGATGGAGATAACAAATCTGGGCAGGGGGTGGGGTAGTGGGTGCTGCAGAGACTGATGCCCCAGCCAAGAACCGTGCACGGTGAGGACCTGAGCCTCTGCTCAGATGCAGTAGACAGGCAGCACAGTCTGCTTATGGGTCCCACAATATGGGAGCAGGGGCTGCCTCTGACACGGATTGTGGTGTAGACGGGCAGCACAGTCTGCTTGTGGGTCCCACAATATGGGAGTAGGGGCTGTCTCTGACAGTAGGGGCTGCCTCGGACACGGATTGTGGTGCCCACTCATTGATCCCTTCCCCCTGACAGGGCGGCCTTGCCGGGCCACAGAGTAAGAGGATGCAGGCAGTCCAGATGAGACTTGGTAGGATGGTGTCAAATGATAGGGTACGAGGGTTCGCCCTTTCTAAGGACTAAGGGAGAAGGAGAGGGGAGATAAAGATGGAGGGCACTGGAAGGAGACAAGGGAGGGCGTACAATCCGGATATAAAGTGAGTAAAAACCCGGAAATTGAAATTAAAAAAACTGCCTCACAAACTAGCGGAAAAACAAGGACATCTGAATTTTCTCATGTTCCTTTTTCTGAACATATAGAAGCTTCAAATATATAGATTAGTCAAATGTATTACAATATGGAAAGTTTCCTTCTGTCCAGTTGAAGGGGAGACAGCACTTACAACACTCAAGAAAAAAAAAGTGTCCTTAGGAGTAAAAAAATCTCGTGCATTACTGTTTTCAAGAGCAAAGTTTTATCAAAGTAAAGTTTGGTAGTTATGATTGAAGTAAAACAAATTATTTATTTAGATTATATAAGAAGGTCTTTAGACAGAAATTGATGCTAGTGTCGATTTTGTCTTTGATTTCAAGTACGAGACTTTAACCATGTCTTTGTTTGGATGATGCTTTAAGATTCTACCCATGTTCAATGTGGAGGTCCAGCCTCGGTCAGACAGGTAGTCCTTAATGACTTTTAATAAGGTGACAAACAACACATTTTATAAATGCAAGCCAACAGATGCCAGTCTTATTACAACTATCTCCTTAATCAGTATATCACTAAAAACACCATTTAACTTACCTAATGACTCAAACATCATGCTGTAGACATTGATAGTCCTTCTCTGTTCCCCAGATGCCTCTTAAATGGCTCCAACTAGCCAAACATGAAGCAGCTGATACCTCCCAGACCATCTGCCTTGCAGAAGTCACACTTGTCTATTGCACACTGTACTCCTCTCGCTCTCTGGCCCATAAGCAACGTGGATGTACTTCCCTGTGTGTCTTCAGACCCTTGGCATGGCAGTTGAAACTCACTCAAGAAATTTTTCCATAATGACAGGTGTTGTCTCTTAATTTTGTCTTTGTTTGCCATAATAATTCATCTTTTATAAAGACACTGACCCTACTCATGAAGACTTACCATTATGATCTTTGCCCATCACCCATTTCCTGATACTTTTACACTGGGGATGGGATTTCAATGTAAGAATATTGGAATTCTATACCAATGTATGAAAATTAAACCTATTTTGCATCAATATATACAAAAATTTATACCAATGAATTAAAAATAACTTTATTTGTGAGTAACAATCGGGGCCTTAAGTGGAGGACTAGACTCAATAATCTACTTTTTGCTCTATCATCCCTATCTATTTTTATTTCCCCCTTCTTTCTTTTAACCTCTATCTGCATACCTATGAAAGAAAACTAAAGGAAAAGAGAGACATTCCTGAGTCCAACCTCATTTTCTTTCTATATAAGATCAATAATAATGTGCAACCAACGCCCATTGAAAATAAGCATCTGTAACACAAAATAGCAACCGAAAACCTACCCAACCCCTCTTAGGGGAAATGGGACATCATTCTCTTAAAGTTACTTGTGGCTGAATTGGGGCAAATAATACCTTTGTAGGGACCCAAATAAAATAGGGGAAAACATTAAACAAGCTAGAAATAGCATATGTGGTCCAGTTGCTAAATGTTGAGACATTCGGGGCTCAATAGCAGTGCTGTGTGGAAAAGCCTGAAATGCTGGATCAATTGGGACCTGAAGCTGTCTTAGCAGCTGCCTTGGGAGCTGTCCTCTTCTGATGAGGAACAACAACTGAAGTGCCTCGGGCTGGAACACGAAGGATGCAGCATGTCAGTTCTTCACACACATTACGTATATTCCTACTGTATACAAACAACTCAATTATAATACAAGGTTTACTTCCAATACCTTGAAAATGTATGGCAGGCTGTTTAGGATAATTAACACAAGCTAATTGTTAGTTGACCAAATCATGGGCATGTCAATTACTAGTCTATTTTTTTATCACAAGAATATACATCCTAGGTTTAACAGATAGATATGATTCTATAAAAATAGAAGGTAAAATAGTGACATAAGATCTTCAAAAGTCTGTCAGATATATTGGCCCAGAAGGCAAAAGATGATGCTCCAACATTATAGAGTTTTGGGTGACTGTTCAGGCAGTAAATTGTCTCTGTCGTTTTTTTATTTTGGAAGCTGCTAACCTGCACACCCTGTATACCCAGGTAATTAGTTTTAAACCTACTCAAATCTCTACTGTCTATTGTTTCAAGCATTTTCCAGGAAATAATATAATTTCAATATTCTTTCTGGCTGAAAACAATCTTCCATTGTGTATGTGAACCATGTTTTTCTGTACCTACACCTCTATTGCCCTCCACCTAGGCTGTTTCTGTCAGACAACAATAAGCTTCAGTGTGACCAGAGTTACATTTTTAATGGAGAAAAGTTTGGAAGATTCTCTTTGCATTACAGGTGTAATTAACTAAATCCACCTACTCTAGTAAGCAGTGAGGGAAACACAACAACTCATCTCAGAAATACGCCAGGCAGCCCTGATAAGAAGTAGGACAAGATGTGATTCAAGCAGATGTTACTGGGGGGAAGATGCACATTTTGCAATGAATTGAAGCACAGAAAATTCCATTCACATCAGGTAAAAAGTGATAAGGGCTGCAGCTTAAAAAGTGAAAAGCCGGCTCCCAGGAGGAGTGAGTCATGTACTTCCTGAACTCTAGCCAAAAGGCATAAATAAAGGGGGCAGGGTTCTGTATAAATGTCAAGTTATTTTTATTTATCGCTACTGTTATTTTCTGAAGGAAAAATTCTTGTAAAGTCTTATATTTCATTTTCTGTGTTGACTTGAGAAAGCATTAAAATATGGGAGAGTTGTAGGTATAAAAGGTATCGTCCAATCTGTCCCACAAAGTGAACTGCATTTGATATCCATGTCATCAAAATCACCAGGTAAAGACATCGCTTGATATTCTGTTTCCATTAACACAATCTCAATAAAAATACCAGTATTACATGTTAACTGACAAGAAATATTATCCATTTAATAAAACATAAGCAAAAAATAATACAGAGGTCTAAGTTTCAAAATATTGACATGAAACATTCACTAAAATTTACTTTGAGTTTGGTTCTATGGAGATGAGTCTTATATAGCCCTAGTTAATCTCACATACAGAATATGGCCCAAGTAAACTTGAGCATGTCTTCTTTTCTTTTCTTTTTCTTTTTCTCTTTCTTTATTAATTTATTCAGATTACAGCTCAATGGTTATCCCATCACTTGTATCCTCCCGTTCCTCCCTCTGTCCCACAAACCTGAACGTGTCTTATAGCTACTTTCACCTCAGTTTTAAATTTAGAGTTTACACTTATAAAAATTGTAATGTAACTTATAAAAATTGTTCTTATTGTTTTCAAGTTCATGTATGCAGTAAGATTAAAATGTAGACTCTTAAATATTAGAGTATCATACTTTATTTATATCCGCATTGTATTTGGTCCTGGTCAATAACAATGTAATTAAGTGTCTGGAGAGATGGCCAATCTGCAGTTAAGAGCACGGACTGCATTTGAAGAACATCAGAGTTCAGTTCTTAGCACCCACATCAGACTGTTTATGTCACCTCTAACCACAGTTCCAGATGGTGAGGTGCTCTCTTCTGACATTCTTGGGCATCTGAGCTCATCTGCACATAGCCATACAGATACACTTAATAAAACAGAATAAAATGTGTTACAAATAATAGACGCTATTCAAATTATGTTTGAAGACAAGGACAGGTGAGCCAACATGTTGTGTAGGATGCTAAGCTGTGCTTCACTGTGGTTTTAGAAGTTTGTGTTTTGCAAGGAGAAAACTTGTATTTGAACTCAAAATCTCCCAGGTTAGGAGATCAGATTTTACAGGAAGCTCATTTTTATTTTGAGTTTTTATTAAATAAATTCAGGAAAAAACATATTAGAGTTTTCTGCACTTTGTCTGTTGAAATGTAAAATGTAAGTAAAATGTAAGTAAAGAAGTTGAACTTTCAGGAGGGCCACGGTCAGAAATGTCTAGGAAAGTGGATTTTTACCAACCGGGAATAAGCAGATATGTTACCCATCCTTCTTAAGACCATTTAGAAAGACATAATAGTGGAAAACTTGGTTTCATGTGCTAAATACAGTTCTTAGATCTGTTCGTGCAGAACCTTCCTAGCCTTGCCTTTCCCTGTATCTTTTGAAGATGGGCATCAATAAGACATCTACATTTTGAGCTGGATCAATGGATCAGCAGTTAAGAGCATTGGCTGCTCTTTCAGAAAACATAAGTTTCCAGCATCCATATGGCTGGTCACAACCATGTGTATCTCCAGTTCTAAAGAATGCCAGACTCTCCTGTGGCTTCTCTGAGCATGACACACATGTCATGCATGGGCATGCATGCAAAAAGAACACATCTACACATACAAATAAAATCTAGAAAAAGCAAAAAACTCAAATGTTATTAAATATCCATGCACTAATAGGTATGTCCATGTTGAAGCTGAGAAGACAGAGAATATATTTGAGGATTATACCTGAAATAATATTGGTTAAATAAAATAAGGTATTCCATTTCAAATTTTAGATTCTCAGATATTTTTATAAAGAAAATGATGTATGAACATTCCTCCCTGTTTGTATTGTTTTTATTAAATAGAATAATCAAGTATGTGGAGGAACAGTTATGACACATGATGCTCATCATAACTATCCCACTTAGATACCCACAGACATGTGATTTACATTCATAGTCAAAATGCCTTTTAAATAAATGAATGAATATTCAAAGCATTTTGCTCATGAATCTCAATTTCTCTGTCGAAATTTTATTGTCCTGCATGTGTGTTGAGGAAAAGCTTTTGACTACAGGAAGCATATACCAAGAAATCTGCCCTCCATGAGACCACAGAACACAGGCTCAAACCTCAGTGAGATCAAACGAGAACTGTCTTCTGGGGAGAGATGGTGGGATAATGTTTCACTGGGTCCATGCTTCATTAATTGGACAGCAATGCCTGACCAGTGAGCTTCAGTGGTCCTTCTGTTTCTGTGCACTAGTACTGGGTTTACAGATGCATGTGGCCATGTTGAGTTTACAGACGCGTGTGGCCATGTTGAGTTTACAGATGTGTGTGGCCGTGCCTGACTTATGTTGTCGCAGATCTGAAATCAGCAGTTTACCCCATGGGTCATATACTCTCATCTCTCAAGATAGTGTTAAGGAATATACATTCCTTACAAGTTGCTATCTGAGACTTGTCAAAACATATGCACTTGTGCAAGAAAGAAGCAATTTCTTCTGCCAGTTACCTGCCATGTATCTCTCTGCTACATGAGTGCACACTGTTAAAGTGTGCAGTCTATTTGTGTGCAGTGTGATTCCAATCAAAATGCATGCATCTGGTTAAAATAAATTTAAAAAGAAAATATTTGTGTACACATCCAAGCTTTTGTTGTTACATATAGGTTATATTAAATACTACACATAAAACCTTGGAAATAGATGTTGAGAAAAATGTAATAATTATTGAAAATAATTTAGAAGTGATATTAAGGATAGCTTCAAGAGTCAAGAAATTGAATTAGAGAGTTGTCAAAATTTAATAAAAGTTCCCTTTAATTGGCAAAGACAATCAAGAGAATTCATGTATGATGAGAAGCGCACTTCAGAGCTGTGGCCTCTGTCCCACATCTGTAGCTATAGTAGCAAATATTGCTGTTGCCATGGGAAAGAGTCTGCATATCTAGAATTCAAGTCTGTGATCCCACAGCCTAGCAAGCCAGAGCAAATTTGTTTGAGTTTAGTATTATTTGATATGAAGAAAAAATAGTTTTAGGATAAGAAAACCTGAAGATTCTTTCAAAATTACCATGTTGTTTTATATTTTTTTCCTTTTTTCTTTAATTAATTAATTAATTAATTTTACATTCTGATCACAGCTTCTTGTCCCTCCCTTCTCTCTAGTCCCTCTTCCTTTTTCTCCTCTGAGAAGCGGAGGCCTTACATGTGTATACACCCGCCTTGGCACATCACAATGCAGCAGGACTAGACACATCTTCTCTTGTTGAGGCAGACACAGCAACCCAGTTTCAGGAAAGTAATCCAAAGGCAGGCAACAGAATCAGAGGCAGCCCCTGCTCCAGTTATTAGGGGACCCACAGGAACACCAAGCTGCATCATCTGTTATTTGTAGGGGGCCTAGGCCTGTCCTATGCATGCTCTTTAGTCAGTGAATCAGCCTCTGTGAGCCCCTATGGATCTGTGTTAGTTGATGCTGTACATTTTCTTGTGTCATTGACACCTCTGTCTCCTTCAAGCCTTTGTTTTCTCTGTTCCACAGGGTTCCCCAAGCTCCGCCTAATGTTTGCTTCTGGGTCTCTGCATCAGTTTCCATTAGTTGCTGGGTGAAGCCTCCCAGAGAACAGTTATGCTAGGCTCCTATGTGCAAGTATAGCAGAATATGGTTAATAGTGTCAGGGGTTGGATCTCACAGGATGGGTCTCAAAGTAGGCCATTTATTGATTGGTCTTTCCCTCAATATCTGCTTCTTTATTATCTCTGCACATCTTGTAGGTAGGAAAAAATTTGGGCCAAAGGTTTTGAGGATAGGTTTTCATCCAAATGCCTCCATTGGAAGTCTTGCCTGGTTACAGGAGGTGGCCATTTCAGAATCCATATCCCCTGTTGCCAGGGGTCCTCTCTAGGGTCACACCCATGGGAATTTTTCTTGGTCTAGGTTCCTGGCTTATCCCAAAGCTGCCTCCCCCACACCAAATTCAGTTCTCTTTCCTGTTTTCGCTTCCTTAGTCCTCCTCACACTTGGTCTCTCCCACCCAGTCTCTCACTCAGTTCCCTTGCTCCATCCATATCCAATGTCTATCTTACTTTCTCTTCTGTGTGAGATTCAAGCATCCTTCCTTGGGATCTCCTTGTTACTTAGCTTCTTGGGTCTGTGCATTGTAGCATGGTTATCCTGTCCTTTAGTGTGGCTAGTATCCACATACCATTCACGTCTTTCTGAGTCTAGGATGCCTTACTCATGATGATATTTTCTAGGTCCATTTTTTCCCTGCACATTTCCTGATGACCTTGTATTTCATAGCTGCAAGATTTCCATTGTGTAAATGTACCACATGTTCTTTATCTTTTCTTCCATAGAGAAACATCTAGGTTGTTTCCAGTTTCTGGATATTACAAATAAAGCTGCTATGAACTTAGTTGAGCCAGTGTCCTTGTGTTATGGAGAGCATCTTTTGGATATATGCCCAGAAGAAGAATAGCTGGTACTTGACTTAGAACTATTCCCAACTCTAAGGACCATTTTGATTTGCATTTCCCTGATGACTAAGGACTTGAGCATTACTTGAAGTCCTTAATTGTGACTAGAGAGTCTTCTGTTGAGAAGTCTTTGTTGAGATGTGTGCCTCATTTTCTAAGTGTTTAGATCTGTACCTCTTTTTGTAACTGGCTTATGTTGTTTGATGGTGTCTAGTTTCTTGAGATCATTACATTTTTTGTATGTGCCTTGTATCCCTCATGTGTCCAAGTGTTGTGTTTGATTTTGTCAAAAGCTTTTTCAGCATCTAATGAGATGATGATCTGTTTTTATTCTTTCAGTTTGTTTACATGGCAATTACAATGATAGATATTTGTATGTTGAGCCATCCCTGCATCCCTGGGATAAAGCCTACTTCGTCACATTTGATGATATTTTTTGAAGTGTTCTTTGATTCAAATAGCTTCATGGGTCAAGAAATTGAATTAGAGAATAGTCAAAAGTTAATAAAAGTTTCCTTTAATTGGTAAAGACACCCAAGAGAATTCATGTATCCTGTGAGGTAAACTACAGAGCTCTGGCCTCCGTACCACATCTGAACCTGTAGTAGTGAATGTTGCTATCACCATGGGAAAGAGTCTGCATATCTAGAATTCAAGTCTATGGTCCCCGAGCCTTGGGTATCACTATTAAGCCAGTGCAAATTTGTTTGAGTTTAATACTATTAGAAATGAAGAAAAAATAGTTTTAGATTAAGAAAATATGATAATTTCAAATTTGTCAAGTTGTTTTAGCTTCAGTTATTTTTCTAATCATATATACCATAAATACTATTTTAGGACAATTAAATTAAGAGTTCTGATTCATATAAAATGAGTGAATACTAAGAAAAGTATTATTCATATTATTTTATTTTTGCTAAGGATAATAATGGGATATTGAAATAATTCATATAAGGTGTGAAAAAAGTTTGAGAATTTATTTGAGAAAATGTAATAGTGCACAGAGTTTTAACATTCCAGCCTATCTATACCTAGGAGGACTGACTGTGGAAACAATAGGAAAGCCTGCAGAAAATAAAGGCAACCCCAATGACCACTGTGAAGACTTGCTGTTAATGCTCTATAGAGAAAACAAAGAGATAGAGGAGACAAGAATACAAGAATATAATTTCTTTAAAAGAGATAGGTAGAATGACTCAACTACAAAATAGTATTAAAAAGTAAAGTATAATACAAAGAAGATAATTTTATGTCCAAAAATGTAGGAAAACTGTCTGTACCTGTTTAATGGCAATGACAGAGAAACAAAAATCAAACTGACCCAAAAGCAGAAGCATACAATTAAGGGATAGCACCACTAATTTAGAAAGCAAATATAAATATTTATATTATCTGTTTAAAACTAACAATTTTGCTAATAATTTTTTATAAATGACTTTTATATTAAAATTTCATTCCAGAATTAAAGAAATACACAGACACAGTCTATAAGCTCACAGATATGCAAATTTTGGATAATATTTTTATGCTTAATGAAAGTTTTTAAAAAACGACTGATAAGTTAAAGTTTTTAAAACTGTCTTAGGGGAGAAAACGCATTCTCCAAATCAAATTATTAGCCCCACAGGGCCCGTGTTTTTCTAGAAAATGCTGCATTTCCTTGTAAAACCCATATCTCAGACTCTCGGAGTGAGGTCTGCACTGCTCTGCTGTCACTGCAGTCTGGCCTTCCTCCACAGTGAAAGCCAGAAGTTCCTGGGTCAGCCATGACAGTTACATGAAGCAAGATGTCATCTCTTCCTTCTCCCAGCACACATTTCCATTGCCCGGCAGAAATGAATTTTAGGGAACAGAGTTCCACCTCAGATAAGGTGATGCAATACAGTCCTCACAGCTCATGTATGTCAGCCTAAAGCCATGCACCGTCCACTAATGTCAGGACTCTTTTTAAAGACAGCAGCTTCTGTTAACCAACCTTGGTATCTATCTCTTTGTGATTGGCATTTTTAGATTTTACACGCGAGGTCACCGTGCAGTTTCTGTTTAACTGTGTTTGGCTGTGCTTCTTAGCACATTTGTGTTCCAGTTTATTCATGTTGTCAAAAGACTGAAGTTTGATTCTCAGTGTTTTCCATTATGGCATTTGGTGCTCATGTGTACGTGCGTGCATTTATATATACCATTGTCGCCAGTCATTCACCTGTTAATATATGCTTAGTGTTGATGGATATTTATTATGAGGTGAGTTTAGAATGGGCCTGGGAGACAGACTTCTTGGCGTGCCTGAGAGGGCCTTACTACAGAGGTTAACCTGAGAACAAAAGACCCCACTCCAAATGTGAGCAATGTGATCAAATGGACTGGAAACCCAAAATAAATAAATAAATTGAATTTTGAATAAAACTCAAGAGAGGAAAAAGGCAGATGAGCCTCAATGCCTATCTCCCTCTGCTGCCTGAGTCTACACAGATTGAGGTCAGCCTCCTGAGGCTCCTCTCATTGCAGAAGGAGTCATTATTAGCATGGCCTGGCTTCCATCATAGACAGTATCTTCAAGCAGTGACCAAAATAAATGGGAAAAAATCACAAATTGGCTTCTATACCTTGCCTACTATGAATGATGATTAAAATGGATTAGGAGTGAGATTGGCAGGGAAACAAAGTCCTTGTCATGTGCTTAACATCCTGTGTTTCAACTCTAGAACCCAAATGGAGAAAGAAGATATATTCCTACAAGTTGTCCTCTGTCCTTTTTTTGTACATGAGTGTGCCTGAACACACACACACACACACACACACACACGCACATGCATGCATGCACACACACATACACTGTAAAATATGAACATAGATGTAGAGATAGCATGATAGATTTGTTTTGATTACTTAAGATATATATATGTGTGTGTGTGTGTGTGTGTGTATATATATATATATTCTAAAATGAGGTCTGGGTCATTTAAATACATGAGTTTCTTTTTTGTTACCTGCTCTGAAATGTTTCTCATGCTCATGTTTTCTCACAGAATCACTTAACACATAGGAGGTGACGCCTCCAGTTTTTAAATTGTAATCTCAGGTCACATGATGTTATTTAGATTGCAAGGCTGATCATTTGGTATATTGTATAACAAATGTGTGACCCTTCTCTGGAAAAATTATTTTTCCAAATTTTAGCCTTTCTTGGCTATTTGCAGTTGTATGTGTAAGGCTGAGGTACCAAGAGCATTTCTCCACTCATGTTAGTGTGTCTCCTGGTGTTGTCCTCATTCTGGTTTGTTTAGACAGCTATGTTGGTGAAAATTCACTGGTGTTGATTCTCTGACAATTCTAGGAGACAAAACTTCACAGCAAATGTCTTGTCTCTGTTTCTCTTATACTCCACTCACCCTGTCTTCTTCTGTGACAACCAAGGCTTAGGTGTAGAAGTTGTATTGTAGATATATCAGTTGAGGCTAGGTACCACAAAACCAATTCTCTGCATTTTGATCAATTCTATTTTTTATAATGATCTCTCTGTTGAAAAGAGCTATTTCTTTGATGACAGGTGGGACCTGTGGATATAAGGATAAATATTTAATATGCCGTTAGAAATTGTGTTGGTTTTGGAAAGTGGCAGGAGTTGGTTCTCTTCCAAGATCCATGGCTTCACTAGCCCTGGGGCATTGACTGTGTTTCTAGCATCAGGAATTATTTACTTTGTTAGTTTTACAGGTATGAAGTTTATTTGGAGAGCTGTTGGTTGGGACCGCGGTATGCATGCCATTGTACCCTTAGAGTTGTCATGCCGTGCTGGTCCCTGTTGTAGCTCATAGTCATCGTAGCAGGGTAGGCCTATTCTTTACTTCCATTGTTTGAAAGCCTACATGGCGTCTTCCAGTACCTAGTCAGCAAGGAGGAGGCTTTCCGGTCAGGTACAGCTCCTGTCCTCCGGATCCAGTGCCAAGCAAGCAGTTGCTGTCTTCAGCAATAAAGAGAGAATTACATTCAAACCCTGGGAGGCAATCAAGGGAAAGTAATAACCTATAACATTACCTATACAATACAATATTGACTAACAATTGAAAAATGGAGGCATCTCATGTCTGACATTAGGATTTTTTTGTCTTGTGTGGAGCATTGTTAGCCTAGATGTGAAAATTTCACTTAAACTGTATTTATATGTATACATAAACTTATGCATTATATATAATTTTAGGTAAATAAATAATAACAGAAGCATTGTCACTTTCCAGACACCCACACTGTTATTTTATCCTTCTTACTCTTTCAGTGTTTCTCTCCTTCACTCTTCCCTGATTAAAGCCCCCTCTATTTTTCCATCCTCTCTTCAATTTTCTTGTGCTCTGCTACTCCTTTCTATCAATCCTCCCTTCTCCTACGCACTCTGTTGCTGCAGTTATTCAAGATTATATATTTATATCTGAAGATGTATGTGATGGTTTGAATGAGAATCTGCACTTAGGTTCAGATATTTGAATTTCAGAGGGCAGAATTCTCGAGTAGAATTAGAAGGATTGGGGGTTTTGGCCTTGTTTGAGGAAGTGGGTCATTTGGAGGTGGCCTACAGTGTTTCAAAAGCCCATGTCAGACCCAGTCTCTCTCTCTGGAGCAGGATGTAACTCTCAGCTACATCTCCAATGCCATGAGTACCACCATACCCAGGTCATGGCCCCAGCATGATGCTAATCCATACTAACCCTCTGAACATTTAACGAGCTCCCAGTTAATTGCTTTATCTGCAAGAGCTACCTTGGGTAAAGTAGCACTTCAAGGATGGAATGTGTTACAGAGCAACCTGTTGACCTTATGAACTATAATAAAAGGAAGAAAAAGTAGAAGTGAAAAGGCAGAGAATCAAAATGCCCTCTGAAGCAATTTCCTGTGTCCTAAGTACCTCCCACCAGATTAAACGCTCTTTCCACAACATTCTAGTAGTAGCACTGTGGAGACTAATATTTCAGCAGACAGGCTTTCAGGCACACGTCAATGACATTTACTAAGTGTTTGTCCTGAGACAGGTGGCATTCTGGGGACATCAAATACACTTCTCATTTATCTGTTCTGTTCACTTAGTGACATAGTCCTAGGATCTCCCTCCCACGGCTTTTACATCTAAGGCATGTGTTTAATAAAGAATTTTAAATCATCTAAACCTTACAATAGTAGAAGTAGGAATTAAAGCCAGAAAGTTTCAAAATCTGTGAAGCATGTTTATACATATTCAGTTTCCTCCATCTTTCACAGATTGGGATTCTTTAAGATGAAAAAGCAGCAGTTGTTTCTGTGTAAAACAGAGTAGTAATACATGAGTTATACTATACCAATACAAAGTAATGAAAGAAAATGCATTCTTCAACAAATGCTGCTGGGAAAATGTGGGTAGCATTATGTAAATGAATGAAACTTACACTTTCTTAAAATAAACTTGGAATAGATAAACATCTTGAATGTAAGATACAAAATTATGAAACCCCCAGAATATAACATACAAGAAAATAGGATAAGGTTCAGTGTGAATGTTTTAGTTGCATAAACAAAAATATGTTCCATGAAAATGTCATTGATAGAAAGATTTATTATAATTGACAATATCATCTGACAGTAAAATTGTATAAAATAGGGATACAAAATATGTTGCATGGAGAAATGAATTTGAGAAGAAAAAAGTTGCAGGATTAATAGTAACAGAAATCAAGTCATTGTATAAAGCATATACCATAAGATGTTTCGCTGTTGCTATAAAGATAGACAAATAGGATAGTGAACTAGAAGAGACAGTTTCAGAGACACAGTCACACTTTACCCCAGTTCATATGAGGAACAAAATCAGTTCATACAGGATTTTAGCCTTTCAGCACATGATGCTGGACTATTCTTATCCAAGAAAAGAAATCTAATTCCTTATTTCATACCACACAAAACAACTAAAAATGGCTATAGACCTAAATGCAATACATAATATTATAAACTAAGTTGAGTACAAGAAACATATCTGCTTATCAACATATTAGCCAAATATTTATTACAAGAAAAATAATAATTTATAAAAGAAATTACCAAATGAGTGAGATTTCAGCAAAATGCAGTAATTTTGTTCCTTGAAAGGGGATACTATCAAGCTACTGACTTTGAAAATGTGTTTGAACAGAGACCATGAAAGCCAGAAGGACCTAGGTTGAGGTCATCCAGAAACTAAGAGACCACAAATGCCAACTCAGACTACTACACCCAGCAAAACTTTCAATCACAATAGATGGAGAAAGCAAGATATTCCATGACAAAACCAAATTTAAACAATATCTAAATACCAACCCAGATCTGCAGATGATAGTAGAAGGAAAACTTCATCACAACGAGGTCAACCACACCCAAGAAAATGCACTATATAGATAATATTATAACAGCAAAACCAAAACAGACACTGCCACACACAATCACCACCTACTCCACAATAAAAGGATCCAATAACCATTGGTCACTGAAATCTCTCAATGTCAATGGCCTCAACTACCCAGTATAAAGACATAGGCTAACAAGATGGATGCAAAAATGAGATCCGTCATTCTGTTGCATTCAAGAAACATATCTCAGCAACAAACAAAGGCATTACCTGAGAGTAAGGGCTGGAAAAAGTTTCCAAGCAAATGGACACAGGAAGCAAGTGAGAGTAACCATCCTAATATCTGATAAAGGAGACTTTCAATTAAAATTGATAAAGAACGATGGAGTAGGACACTTCATTCTCATCAAAGGAGAAACCAACCAAGAGGACATTACTATCCTGAATATCAATGCCTAAATACTAGGGTACCTGCATTCATAAAAGAACTACATTTAAAGTTTAAATCACATGATTCCAACACAATAATAGTGGGAGACCTCAATACCCCACTCTCATCGATGGACAGACTTCATGGCAGAAGTTAAATAGAAAAATAAGCAAGCTAACAGAGGTCATGAATCAAATGGACCTAACAGAAATGCAGAGAACTTTTTATCCAAGCAGAAAAGAATATACCTTCTTCTTCACTCCACACAGAACCTTCTGCAAAACTGATCATATAATTGGTCATGAAACTAGCCTCAACAGATACAAAAAAATTGAAATAATCCCTGTATCTTATCAGATCACCATGGCCAAAAGCTGAACATCAACAACAGAATTAACAAAAAGCCTATAAACACATGGAAATTGAACAATGTTTTTCTCAATGACAACTGAGTCAGGAATTAAATAAAGGAAGAAATTAAAGACTTCCTAGAATTAAATGAAAACAAAGGCACAACATATCCAAACTTTTGTGACACAATAAAAGCAGTGCTAAGAGGAAAGTTCACAGCACTAGGCACCTTTATAAATAAAATGGAGACATCACATAGAAGTAGCACAATGGAACACCTGAAAGCTCTAGAAAAAAAGAAGCAGAAACACCCAAGAGGAGGAGACAGCCGAAAATAAGCAAACTCAAGGATGAAATCAATAAATTAGAAACAAAGAAAACAATTCAAAGAATCAATGAAACCAAGAGCTGGTTCTTGAGAAAATCAACAAGATAGACAAACCATTAGCCAAACTAACTAAAAGGCAAGGGAGAGTACCCAAATTAACAAAATCAGAAATAAAAAGGGAGATATAACAATGGATATGGAGGAAATCCAAATAATCATTAGGTCTTACTTCAAAAGCCTATATGCCACAAAATTTGAAAATCTAAATGATATGAACAATTTCCTTGATAAATTCCACTTACCAAAATTGAATCAAGATCAGGCAAACAAATTAAACAGTCCTATATCCCCTAAGGAAAGAGAAGCAGTCATCAAAAGTCTCCCAACCAAAAACAAAAGAAAAGAAAAGAAAACAAAACAAAAACCCTCTTGGCCAGATGGATTCAGTGCAGAATTCTACCAGAACAAAAGACGTACTAAACCAATACTCACCAAACTATTCCACAAAATAGAAACAGAAGGATCGCTACCAAACTCATTCTATGAAGCCACAGTCACCTTAATACTTAAGCCACATAAAGACCCAAAAAAGAATTTCAAACCAATTTCCCTTATGAACATAGATACAAAAAATACTCAATAAAGTTCTGGCAAACTGAATCCAAGATCATATCAAAAGTTTCATCCATCATGACCAAGTCGGCTTCATACCAGGCATGCAGGGGTGATTCAATATACAGAAATCCAACAATGTAATTCATCATATAAACAAACTGAAGGGGAAAAAGCCACATGATCACCACTTTAGATTCTGAAAAATTAGTCCATATAATCCAATACCCTTTCATGTTAAAAGTCTTAGAGAGATCTGAGATACAAGGCACATACCTAAACGTAGTAAAAGCAATATTTAGCAAGGCTGTAGCCAACATCAAACTAAATGGAGAGAAACTTAAATCAAGCCCACTGAAATCAGGGACACAACATAGTTGACCACTCTCTCTACTTCTCTTCATTATAGCACTTGATGGCCTAGCTAGAACAATAAGACAGCTAGAGGAGATCAAGGGGATACTGCTCGGGAACGAAGAAGGCAAAGTTTCCCTATTCACAGATGATATTATAGGATATATCCATGACCCTCAAAATTCTACCAGAGAACTACAGCTGATAAACAACTTCAGCAAAGTGGCAGGATACAAAATTAATACGAAAAAGTCAGTAGTCCTCCTGCAAACAGAAGACAAATGGACTGAGAAAGAAATTAAGGAAACCACTCCCTTCACAGTAGCCTCAAATAATATAAAGTATCTTGGTGTAAATCTAACCAAGCAGGTGAAAGACTTATATGAAAAAAAAAACTCCAAGTCTCTGCAGAAGGAAATTGAAGAAGATATCAGAAAATGGAAAGATCTCTTATGCTCATGCATTGGGAGAATCAACATAATAAAAATGGCCATCTTACCAAAAGCAATCTACAGATTCAATGTAATCCCTATCAAAATACCAACACAATATTTTACAGAACTGGAAGGATCAATTCTCAACTTCATACGGAAAACTAAAAAATTCAGGATACCTAAAATAATCCTATATAATAAAAGATCTGCTAGAGGAATCTCCATCCCTGATCTTGAGTTGTACAGTAGAGCAACAGTAATAAAAATGCATGGTTCTGGCATAGAAATAGACCAGTTGACCAATGGAATCAAATTGAAGACCCAGAAATAAATCCACACACCTATGGCCATTTGATTTTTTACAAAGAAGACAAAATGATAAAATGGAAAAAAACATCTTCAACAAATGGTGCTGGTCTAACTAGATATCTATTTGAAAGAATGCAAATAGATCTATATTTATCACCCTATACAAAACTAAAGTTCAAGTGGATTAAAGACCTCAACACAAAACCAGACACACTAATATGTTAGAAGAAAAAGTGGGAAAGAGGCTAGAACTCATTGACACAGAGACAACTTCCTGAACAGAACACCAACAACCCAGGCTTTAAGATCAACAATTAATAAATGGGACATCATGAAACTGAAAAGCTTCTGTAAGGCAAAAGACACTGTCAACACAACAAACTGACAGACCACAGATTGGGAAAAGATCTTTACCAAGCCTATATCTGACAAAGGGCTAATATCTAAAATATATGAAGAACTCAAGAAATTGAACACCACCAAACCAAATAATCTAATTTAAAAATGGGGTATAGAACTAAACAAAGAATTCTTTTTTTTAATTTTTTTTATTAATTTATTCTTGTTACATCTCAATGTTTATCCCATCCCTTGTATCCTCCCATTCCTCCCCCCCATTTTCCCATTATTCCCCTCCCCTATGACTGTTCCTGAGGGGGATTACGTCCCCCTATACATTCTCATAGGGTATCAATTCTTAAGCAAGGAATATCCAATGGCTAAGAAACACTTAAAGAAATGTTCAACATCCCTAGCCATCAGGGAAATGTAAATCAAAACAACCCTGAGATTCCATCTTACATCTATCTGAATAGCAAAAGCCAATAACTTGAGTTACTGCTGGTGGGAGTGCAAACTTGCACAGCCACTCTGGAAATCAACATGGTGCTTTCTCAGAAAATTGGGAGTAGTTCTATCCCAAGACCCAGCTATTCCACTCCTGTGCATATATCAAAAAGGTGCTCCACCACACAACAAAGATATTTGATCAATCATGTTCATAGCAGCTTTATCTGTAATAGCCAGAACATGGAAACAACTTGGATGTTCCTCAACTGAAGAATGGATAAAGAAACTATGGTACACCTGCACAATGGAATACTACTCAGCTATCAAAAACAAGGAAATCATGAATTTTGCAGGCAAAATTATCATCCTAGTGATAACTAGAAATTATCATCCTAATGTGAGATAACCTAGACACAAAAAGACATGTATGGTATATATTCACTTATAGGTGGATTTAGGCCCAATATAGATGTCCTCTGAGAGACTCTACCCAGCAGGGGAGAGTGACAGTTACCGAGACTCAAAGCTGGACACTGGGCAGAGTGCTGAGAGTGTAGGTAAGAGTGTGGAAATGGAAGGTCTGGGAGGGAACAGGAGCTCCACAGGGAGACCACCAAGGCCTGGGGATCAAGGCACAAGGGGAGTCTCCATCAACTGATGATCCAATCAAGGACAACACATGCGAAGAACCAAGACCCTCCCCTTTCAGATGTAGCCAATAAACTACAGATTTTCCACAAGGTGGAAAGGTGGAACTGCTGCTGAACCTCTCCCGTGCACTTGGGGGCCCCCTACCTGGTCTCTGCCCCTTGCCAAGGCAGTCTAGTGGGCACACAGTGGAAGGGGATGCAGACGGCCCTGATGATAGGCTGTTCAACGGGGTCTAGAGGAGGGGAACAAGCAGAAGAGGGAGGGACGGTGGCAATGGGAAGATGGGAGGGAGGGGATAACAAATGGGAGGTAAAATGAATAAATCATAATAAATAAAATATACACTTAAAACATCTGAACAGAGGGTAGGGTTGCCGCAGACAGATACACCAACCAAAGACCATGAAAGGCAAGTTTCTAGACACTCAGCTCAGTTGTAGTACTCAGGCAACACAGACTGCTTGTGGGTCTGACCATATGGGGAGCAGAGACTACCTCTGACATGGGCTTGGGCCCCCTAGTGTTGTGCACTTCCCCACTGGCAGGGTGGCCTTGCCAGGCCATAGAGGAAGAGGATATATGTAGTGCATGGACCCTGGATAAGCTGGGGTCAGATGTTGGAGGAGGAGGGCTCCCCTTTCTAAGGACCAGGCGGGGAGGGAAAGGGGACAAAGGAGGGGGTGGATCTAGAGGTGTTGAGGGAGGGGCTGCAATTGGTATGTAAAGAATTTAAACTGCAGAACAAGCAGATAACTTATATTGCTAATCCCACTACATGGGACTAGCTCTGAGACTGGCTGAGATGTGCATGTATGTGCACAGACAAGGCTTCATGTTGGTCACAGATCCTCTGTGATTTGTTACTAGAGGCCGTTCTTTGTATGGCATGAAGGAAGATTTGCAGATGTCTTACTCCTACTCAGTCAGTGAGCAGAGAGCCAGCCCTAATTGTTCTGAACATCCCGCGCCCCTCACACAGCTGTAACTGTACAGTGCTTGTGAGAGATTACGTCTCAGTCATTTCTTCATTCTGGAAGCTGCTAACCTGCACCACCTGTTCACTCAGGCATTTAAGTCTTATTCCTTGTCAAGTCTCTGATGGGAGTTGAACACCAGATAGTTTAGTCTTACAATCAAGTTAATTGGTTAGGGGATAAGATCTTTTTAGATCAAGATAGATGATTTAAGTTAATAGAGATGAGATATCATAGATACTGATTTTCATTGAGAAATTTAGACCCAACAAGATAGGAAAGATGTTCAAGTTTGACAAATACAAACAGCCAAATCACTGTGAATGTCACATTTCTATAACTCCTGGTTGTCACATGGTTCTCCCTGCTGTATCCAGCTTATTTTATTCATGTGTAATAATACAAATGTATATGTTAAAAAGGAAAAATAATAAATTAAAAAAGAATATATCATTAAAATGACATTTTAAAAAATTAAAAATAAATAAATAAATAAGAATATGTGTTTGAAATTGCATATTTGGAAATTTAAAGAAAACTAGAACATTTTTAAAAATCCAGTAAAACTGAAAAAATATTGAATAGCTATTTAACACGTAGCGATACTTGTTCTAAAGAAATAAATGAGAGGATGCTTAATATCATTAGATATCAGAGAAATAGAAATTAAAACCGCAGAGAAATACTACTACATATGAATGCTTATAACAAAATGTAAAAATGCATGTGGAAGAGCTGAAAGGATTGAAAATATAAGGAGAGCAATATTCATGACAATGCTGGCAGAATTGTACTAATAGTTAAGTGAACTGAAAGCGAGATAATTTTAAAACATAAATAATAAAGAGGTGGTCATAAGAGGAAACTTCTCATTTACCTTAAAGACCAAAGTTTAAGACAAACTTTCAAGACAAATATAAACACCAGAAAAAAGGGAAAACAGATGAAACACTGTAGTTACTTGTTATTTTCACAGGATTGTCTTGATAACTGGTAGAACAAGTGGAGTGGGGATGGTCTGTAAGAGTGTAAACAAACTTGATCAAAATGTTATTTATAGAACATTCCGTAACTGATATGGTCTTTTCTTTTTTTACCCTGTCCTGAAAATAAATTATTGAATGTTGAGAGATTTTCTTCATTTCTTCTCTCACATGCCATAAGAAGTTCAATTGCTTATATCTACCTTGTAATATCATTTTTTTAAAAGGTCAAAGAAAAGAGAGGGGAAAAAAGAAAGGAGAGAGGGGATAAGGAAGGAGAAACACACACACACACACACACAGAGGGAGGGGGAGGGAGGGAGGGGGAGGGAGGGAGGGGGAGGGAGGGAGATTGGTAATAGTGTGATCTTTTGAAAGCCCTTTCCCAAATGACACCATCTCCAACAAAGCCACATCCTACTCCTTCCCCAATAGTTCCATCAACTGGAGCCCCAGTATTCAAATATATGAGCCCATTGGGGAGATTCTCACTCAAACCACCACACTCTCCCTTTATGTGAAGCCTGCACACACGTGTTCCACTCTAATCTCTAATCCTGAACTTCAATGTCCCCATTCCTCTCAACTTTCATCCTCTTAGTTGAGCAGGTGCTGATTTCCCCAACCTCAGAGCAGGTCACTTTAGATTTCTTTCTTTCTTTCTTTTTTTTTCATTCTATCCCTCACATCGACTTATGTAAATTCTGTTAATAATTTCCTTTGCTTTAACTTTCCCAGTGTGTCTTCTTACTACCATTGTTTAATTCATGCCTTGCCTTCCTAATTACCCAAGGAGATTGCTCCTCCACTCACCACCTCCCAGGCGGCTTTGCCCCATGTTGCTCTGTGCCATGAGTTCCATTAGAAACTTTTTTATCTTCTTTCCACTGGGCCTCTAGCTGTATGTCCAAATTCGTCTGAACTTATCTATGCATTTCCCCAGGCTGCCTGCCTCTCCACACTTACCCTCCTAATCCCCTCATTTTATCCCAGCTGTTTCTCTCATTATTCAACCTGTTCCTCTGAATCCTTCCTTTAAGCCTAAATTCACACCATTTCCTCCAGCTTTCCCCCGTTCAGTCATGCAATTTCAATCACATCTCGGTTTCAGTCACAGAAGCATTAAACAATTTAAAAAGACGCATAAAAACAAGATTCAAGTCTCCAGCCATTTCCAACTCTGGTCCACCTGTTCCTCCTTGGTTATAAGGTAAAATGAAAAATGTTCATTTTGGTTAGGATTCTTTCTTACTCTCAAAAAATGGTTTTTATTATAACCAAAAGTAGGTTATGCTATTTAATCATAAGAAAATCACATCTGTTTCCTGTTTCACAGTTTCGGGTGTAATTTAACTGTAGATTTTAAAGGGCCTGTGATTGGTGTCCTTGTTTTCTGAGAAAAATGTAAAGTAGCCTAAGAGTCCCTAACATGTGAAGGAGGTCAGCTGTTGATCTTTTCCCTTCTCTGATACCATTTAGCCTGAGAGTTAGTGGTCATGTTTCTGACTACAGTATTTAACCTGATATTTCAGTCCCATGATAAAAAGGCATATTTGGGGATGATTTTAACCATCTACACTTATTGTGTTGCCTCAATTGATGTTAAACCTCTCTTAATCTGCAGCTAAAATAAAAACCTTCCACCTAACTCCTTGTGTGTTACTGAAAATACATACTGAAGTACATCGCGGGTATCCACAAGTGGTGACAGATGGGCAAGTGTAGAGACGTGACATTATTAACAGGAGCATCTTATTTTACATCAAGGTAATCTTTTTCCCGGCAACTGTAGCTATGTTAAGGTCCCCATACTTATATATGGTATATGCATATATATTCATATACATGGTATATAAATACATATACACTATATATACATATATGACATTAAAATTTTTTTAAATGTATGTATCACATTTTTTAAAGATTGAAATTTGTATGATTCACTAGACCATGGTTTTCCTATGTAGGGACTTCTGTATAGGAGCAGACTCTTTTATGATGGTCTGGGACACAGACAAAAGCAGGAAAGAATTGAAGGCAACAGAGAACCTACACCATGAGGAAAAGGTTTCTAAGACATATTGTATAAGTGTTTGCTACTGCATCATAAACACACCTATTCAGATTAGTATAATCCTCACTGGTAGACTCTATCTCATCTTCTTAATACACTTTTGACAAAATGAGTTGTGTTATCTAATTAATTAGGTATATTAATTCATTTTATTCAGATGTGAGTTAAATGAGGCTATATTTCTAAGTTTAACCGATACTTTATGCTTTATATTAGAATACAATCCTAGTTTATGGATACAGCAATAATTTATTTAATTTATTTCCTGTTGAAAGGCATTAATATGTTTATAGTATTTGGCTTTATGATCAATGTTGCGCTTGTTACATCTGTAAATAATCCCTATACTTTGAACTCTGGAAACAGAACTGCTTCATGAAAAAAAAAAAAAAAAAAAACATGTGAAAGAAACTTTAAAGTGTACTGATTAATCTCTTACTTTAGGGATTAAAGCAATTTTTTCTTCTACCCTCAATGAGTTATTTTTTGTTGTTGTTGTTTTTGTTTTTCGAGACAGGGTTTCTCTGTGTAGCCCTGGCTGTCCTGGACTCACTTTGTAGACCAGGCTGGCCTCGAACTCACAGCGATCCGCCTGCCTCTGCCTCCCGAGTGCTGGGATTAAAGGCAGGAGCCACCACGCCCGGCAATGAATTATTATTCCCATTCTTCAACTGCCTTATCAACAAGGAATGTAATCAACACAGAGATTTTCTCTTTCTTTTTCTTTTTTTCCCTAATAATTATGTTGAGTAAATAATGGCAGGCATAGTTTAACCTCAAATTATATCACTTTTGCTACGGCAAGAGATCTGTGTAGTTCTCAAAAAATGCAATAAATGATGTTTATTTGTACCTTAGTTTCTAGCTTAGCTGGTTAAATCCTGACCGTTTGTGCTCTGGCCATTTGTCCTTTCTGTCTTTACCTCATGGTTATGTGAAATATCTGTCTCTGGTTCCAATTTATTTCTCCAAGTTCTTCTCTTTGGCATCATTGTCTAACTTGAACATTTTTTTTTTTAATGATGTGATACAAGTTAACATGAGTCCTTCCTAAAAGGAAATGTGCAAGTCTATTTATTTTATTTTTTTATTTCCTAGTAGCATATGGAAATAAAAACCAGAATTCTCAGGCTTTTACCTTGTGGAACTCCTCAAGCCCTATGAAGGAACCCCCTGTTTGGGGGATGCTATGGGGTAGGTTGGCTGGGCTGCCCTCCTCCCTGCACCCCTTGATTTGTAACCCTTCGCATTTCCCTGTCTCTCCTCCCCACCATCCGTTCTCCTCTCTTCCGTGTTTCTCCCAGTCAGTCCAACTCACAGCCCAGGGCTTCTCAAACAAAGCCTTGCAGCTCAGAGAAGATCCGTCTCAGGGACTCAGGTGAATGTGGCGGCTCCCATGAAGTGGCAGCATCATTTAGCGTGGGTAATGGACACAGTGAAACAGCATTTAAAACCGCAACTTGGCAAGTGAGAACGTTTGGTGAATTGTATTATGGTTTTTCATCGTGCACACAAAGAACACGGTTTCCCATTTATCTATCAATAATTCCTGGCTGTGATTCTTAATATTAAAAATGCGCCTCATTTTATTTTACCAGAATAGGCATCATCCTGAGTCATAAACAAGCAGTTTTTTTTTCTTGGAAGAAAAGCAGCCCTACGTTTCCTATAGAGCTGGTACACAGTCAAGGTTTGGGTAATTGAGATCTCCAATATCTGTATCTGACTTTTACAGATTCTTTCTGATCTGTACGAATATTTTGTAATTTGATTTCAGTAACAGTTTTCATAGATCCAAGTGAAATAAAATGGATCTTATTCCCTTTTCGGCATTAAAATGGATCTAGATAGTACTGTCAAAGCAAGAATATTTTGATGACAAATGAAAATAAAATTATAAGGTGCCAGCCAAACTAAACTGTTTTAATATTATGTTCTGTTGTATTTGGAATGACATACTTTTACACTACTAGTGGTACTTAGAATTAAAATAAAAATATCCCAACACAGGGCCAGTAACCATGTTTGCCTCAAAACCTGAAAACTTGCGTTTGATGCCTAGGGACACCATGGTGGAAGGAAAGAACCAACTCTTACAAGGTGACCTTTGACTTCCACACCTATATATTGCACACTTGAGTATGGCATGCATACAGTTGCACATGTACAAATACACATAATAAATAAATATATTAAAAGCAAATATTCAAGAACATATAAGGGAAGTTAATCATATAAACAAATCACAGAAATCAAATTTTGCTTTCTGGTATTTTTCATATGCTCTTTTCTTTTAAAATGTTTACATTCTTATCTTAAAATTATTTAAATTAATTTTTGAATGTTTTATTAAAACAAAAGTTTAACTTGTTTACTAGGCATCATATGATTTTTCAGCACACATATATATTTAATAATGTTTAAATCTAAATAAACCTATCATTTCTTTATGATGACAGAACTCAAACTTACACTCCTATGTTTTAGTTATTTCCAATTTACATAGCAATCTTTAAACTATAGATACTTAGTGTTGAGTACAATGCTAGAAATCAGTTTATCAGCTGCTGTATATCAAATTCATGCATCTTATATGTCTTTTTGCAAAGTTACAATGTTTTTCTTGCATACGAACTTATTTTTTCTTGTAATTTTACTATTGAGCTTAAAGTGCTTTTTGCCAAATCTTAGGTTATAGATAGATATCCTCATATTGTCTCCTGGAAATTATATAGTTTGGCATTTTATGTTTTTTAATTTGACACTGGTTTGTGACGCATGCAATTTCTGTACCTGGATTCTTTGTCCCAGTGGATGGATATATGGTTATTGCCGTAGCACTTTTTTGAGAATATTTTTCTATACAATGTTGTCTGCTCGTTTGTTAAAAAAGTATTTATTAGATGATATTGTTCATACTCTTAATTAACAGTTTATTTAAAGACCTCACATTGCTTGTGAATTTTCTAACTTAAAGACAGAAATGCCTAAGCCTAAAGATTTTCTGGAACTCATAACCAAGGTTAGAAAATCAGTGTTGACTTCTAAATCACAAAGTTCTTTTGTAAAGATATTTGTTTATGCATTTATCTTCTATTGCAATTACCTATGTTTTAGAAATGAATTTATACAGAGAGACAATGTCTTGGAAAACCAAAAAAAAAAAAAAAAAAAAAGAATTTAAAATAAATACTAACAATATAATTTCCCAATATTTTGGCTAATAACCAAGGGTTTTAAGAATAATAACCCAGATGCTTCAATATTTACAGCAGAATGAGTTCCATAAGATCTCTGATAAAGAAAAGTGATGTCCGGCGTGGTGGCACACACCTTTAATCCCAGCACTAGGAAGGCAGAGGATGGCAGATTGCTGTGAGTTCAAGGCCAGCCTGGTCTACAAAGTAGTCCAGGACAGCCAAGGCTACACAGAGAAACCCTGTCTCAAAAAACAAAACCAACAAAAAAAAAAGAAAAAAGAAAAAAGAAAGAAAGAAAGAAAAGAGAAAAGAAAGTGAAGTGAAGTCACAGACCCTCGTGAAATGTGACAACCCTAACCCTGCTCATCTGTAGCTATTTGTTCCCTTCCTGTTTTAGATTCCGAGTTCTGCAGAGCCACCTTGTCTTGTCTAATTGTACTTGTGCACTTCCTTCTCTTCATAGTTAAATAACTCATCACCCTCAGAGCAATTAAGCCTGTTACTTTAATGAAAGGTAATTGAATGGAAGAATGAAAAGAAGGCGTGGGTATACAGATCAGAAAGAATATCGCTCTGTACTGATCACTTTTCACAGGACTCACCTCTACTTTGAATGTTGGCTTTATCTCAAATTGTGCTGCCAAACATTCGAACATCTGCCAGTACATTTTCTTTAAAGTATCTTACATATGCAGCTTATTATCGGTATTTTTTTCTGTCTGATGATTTTCGTTTAATTGAAATATTCATCACACTTGCGTCCCATGTCACTGATGATATAGATGATGCACCACACAAACTGCTCATTTTCTTTTTGTATTATCTGCTCTCATTTATCTGATTTCCCTTTCATGACAAGAAAAACCCATGGTACGTAGCTGGCATTCAACTCTCAGTTTCATTTTGAAAGATTCAATGTTCCCACTTAATTTAACTCTTTTACATTTATAAAGGACATGTTTTCTTTTGAAGTTAAAACATTTTTGTTGTCATTTAAAAGATTTCCAACTCATGTCTTATTTTCAGCAGTAGATGTTAGGTTTTGTTTTGTATTCTTTTTTTTTTTTTTTTTTTTTTTTTTTGCCACAATTTTCCATTTTTACAAGCAGGATGAGCTTTCCAAAGTGTCAGTGTGCAAGTGTCAAACGCTTGAGTAATAATTCAATGACTTTAATTTTAAAACCCAACCGAGAACCTTGCGTAGACTGAACCTAGGCCTCCTGCACAGATGTAGGAAATGAGCATCTCAGGCTTCATGTGGGTCCCCCAGTAGGTGGAGTGAGCACTTTCTCAGACATGAACTCCACTGCTTGCTTTTGCATCACTTCCCCCTGGTGGGAGTGCTTCAGCAGGTCAGAGAGGAAGAGGATATGCTCAATCCTGGTGTGAAGTCGTGAGCTGGGGTGGAGGGGCCTCCCATTTTCTGAGAAAAGGGAAGAGGTAGAGAAGGTGGGACAAAGAGGAGAGGAGGGAGGAGGCTACAATTGGGATATAAAGTGAATAAATGAGTTAATTAATAAAAACTCAACTTCTTCCATAACCTCTCTATATACCAAGCAGTAA
Organism: Acomys russatus; assembly: GCF_903995435.1. NCBI lineage: Eukaryota > Metazoa > Chordata > Mammalia > Rodentia > Muridae > Acomys > Acomys russatus. The sequence continues at coordinate 56,955,836 of NC_067158.1, forward strand.
GAACATTGATTTACATGATACTCTTCAAACAAATTGTTATTTTTCTTACTTGAGCCCATCAGTTCTCTCATTTTCATTCTATATGAAATGTAACAAAGTGCAATACTTATATAATTGCCCTAAATCTATGTCTAAAACATATTAATAGGTGTTTATTATTTTTCTGTGTTCACAATTATTTCTTCCCCCGTACACTTATTTTCACTGAGGTCTTCGGGGTTGGCAACAGGTGCCTTTAACCAGTGATCTATTTCACCATGCTAGAATTTTTTCTTTTTAATCATAACTACACTTAAAAGACTGCATTAAAGTCACAATATTTTTAGATAAAAAATAATAGTTAAAACAACATAGCACCTAGCTTTTATTGAGAACAGATAGGTTGGCAATTAAGAACTCTTGTTGCTCCTGTAGAGTAACCAGGATCAATTCCTTGAACCCAAAGAACAGATTACGACCATCTCTAACTCCAATTCTAGATGATTCTGTGCCTTCTTCTAGCTTCTGTGGGCACCAGACACACAAGTAATTCACAGACATATACATATGCAAGTAAAATTTTAAAAGTGCATCTTCAAAAATATTTAACTCAGTCGAATATATTAAAGGCATGGGCTTTTGAAAAATAGATTTCAAAATGCTCTCTGTCTTCCTTTAGCTATATGCATAAGTACATACTGTTGAAGTCTGCTCTTTGTAACGTAGCTGAAGCTATTTTGAATCCATCTTTGTTCATGAGGTGAAATAAAGTTCAAGATTTTAACTCTGCTTCCAAGAAGCAGTTACTCACAACTGACACTAACAGACCCTACCAGAGGGTGAAGTTAAGCTACACTGACAAACGCAACCAGAGGGTCAAGTTAAAGTACACTAACAAACACAACTACAGGGTCAAGTTAACCTAGACTAACAAATCCTACCAGAGGGTCAAGTTAACCCACACTGACAAACCCTGACAGAGGGCCAAGTTAATCTACATTAACAGATCCTGACAGAGAGTCAAGTTAACCTAGACTAACAAATCCTACCAGAGGGTCAAGTTAACCTACACTAACAAACCCTTTCAGAGGGTCAAGTGAACCTACATTAACAGATCCTGACAGAGAGTCAAGTTAACCCACACTGACAAACCCTGACAGAGGGTCAAGTGAACCTTACATTTCACTATGACTCAGTGGCATCATAGTTCGTGCTCTGTTATCCCCACTTTGCTACACTCCGGTTTCACTTTCCATCATCTCTGCACTTGGCTATATTCTGGTTCTACTCTGGAAGATCCAAACCACTGCCTCACTTACTTTACCTCATTTGGGACCAATCAGTGTAAAGTTTAGGTGATAATATATCTAGTTTGCCCAAAGGTATTACAATCTAACACTGCCGTTGCATCCCTGTCTTCTGCTCTTGTATTTCCTCTATACAAGAGTATCCTAAGAAAAGGTCAATGCCACAGTTTGGCTCTCAAGTGTCGCTGTCCATGGTCAGTCTTGGGGTGTTGTTTTCAATAAGCTACCCACGACTAACTGAGATTGGTGTCTGAGTGGTTTGTGTGGCTATTGTTGGACTACAAAACATTCTGTGTTTTCCTTCATGATACTGTTACCAGAAATTTTTATTGTTTCACATAACTATTTTTGTCTTTCAAATCTAAATATAGATTAAATTATATTCTGTATTTTAGGAATAGTTTGTTGAATGTAAGAATAATTTAAAATTTGTGAACAGAAGTAGCAAATTTCTAAGGAGCTAGGACATTTTCTAAACTGAAGTATTTGTCACTAACTAGAGACTTCGCCACGTACGTGTCCTATGCTTATGATTGTTAGTTTAGACCAGTGCATTTCTAAGATCCATTCATCTTTCTTATGTGTCATAATTTAATTCCCCTAAAGTTAACTTGGGTAGTATTTGCAGTTTTCTAAGTCAGAATATTCATGAAATGTCAAGGTTTAAAGCACATTGACATCTTCTTTAATTCCAAAGAATGTGTACTCTAATTTGAGAGAAAAAGTTAACACTGAAGGGTGAAAAGTTGATACTAAAATAGAAGAGCAACTTTAACTAAGGGAAAAGGTCCAAAGAGGGAATAAAAGTTCCACTTTGATCTCTGCAGCTTAATAGCTATGTTATTTAAGAAAATTATAATATTATTTTGGGCCTTGGTTTCTTTAATTTGAAAATCAATTTAAAGTTACAAATTTGTTGAAATTATGTATTTTATCACATATGAAAGTTTAGGGTGGCGATATTGAACCTCACAAGAACAAAAGTGCTGCCTCTCTGCCCCAATCTCCAGCTCATGGGGTAAAAATAGAGTTCAACAAATATTTACTCAGTAAATAATGCATGTAGAAAATTATAAGTAAAACTATATAAGATAATGGAATAGCTATAGGTACTCAATATTAGTGAGCATATCATTAAAAGTGTATTGGCTTTGTATGGTAAGAAACCCAATATTTTTGGTCAGGCTATTTTAGGGACTCATATAATGGAATAAGGCCCAAAAGAGGAAAGAATTTGTGCTTAGGAGATAGACATTTCGTACATCACTGGAGTCTTGAAGACCCAAATG